>NC_054702.1:903292-976762 GCF_016097555.1 Gigantopelta aegis
AACGACGCACTCAACACATTTTATTTACGGTTATATGGCGTCAGACATATGGTTACGGAGAGGAAACCCGCTGTCGGCACTACATGGGCTACTCTTTCCGATTAGCAGCAAGGGATCTTTTATTTGCGCTCCCCACAGGCAGGATAGCACAAACCATGGCCTTTGTTGAACCATTCGGTGCAAGTGGTTTACACCTACCCATTGAGCCTTGCGAAACACTCACTCAAGGTTTGGAGTCGGTATCTGGATTAAAAATCCTATGCCTCGACTGGGATCCGAACCCAGTACCTACCAGCATGTAGACCGATGGCCTACCACGACGCCACCGAGGCCGGTGGTAGGTTCATAGTTTCCGATACAATGAATAATGTTTTCACTTCTTGTACCTACCTACCGAAATCACAAACATGGGATGGCTGGGTGGCGTGGTATGTTCATAGTTTCTGATACAATGAATAATGTTTTCACTACTCTTGTACCTACCTACCGAAATCACAAATATGGGATGGCTGGGTGGCGTGGTATGTTCATAGTTTCTGATACAATGAATAATGTTTTTCACTACTCTTGTACCTACCTACCGGGGGGGGGGGGGGGGGGGGGGGGGGGGGGGGGCAACTGCCCCTCTAATGGTAGAGATAAATTTCAAAATTTTAAATATATTCAGGAAAACTGTGTTAACCTGAGGCCTTTTTACCATTTATTTCCATCCTTCTACCCTCAGTTTGTTGTAATCCATGTAGAAATGCCTAGTGATTCGTTTATTTCCATCCTTCTACCCTCAGTTTGTTGTAATCCTTCTACCCTCAGTTTGTTGTAATCCATGTAGAAATGCCTAGTGATTCGTTTATTTCCATCCTTCTACCCTCAGTTTGTTGTAATCCTTCTACCCTCAGTTTGTTGTAATCCGTGTAGAAATGCCTAGTGATTCGTTTATTTCCATCCTTCTACCCTCAGTTTGTTGTAATCCTTCTACCCTCAGTTTGTTGTAATCCATGTAGAAATGCCTAGTGATTCGTTTATTTCCATCCTTCTACCCTCAGTTTGTTGTAATCCATGTAGAAATGCCTAGTGATTCGTTTATTTCCATCCTTCTACCCTCAGTTTGTTGTAATCCTTCTACCCTCAGTTTGTTGTAATCCATGTAGAAATGCGTAGTGATTCGTTTATTTCCATCCTTCTACCCTCGGTTTGTTGTAATCCATGTAGAAATGCCTAGTGATTCGTTTATTTCCATCCTTCTACCCTCAGTTTGTTGTAATCCATGTAGAAATGCCTAGTGATTCGTTTATTTCCATCCTTTTACCCTCGGTTTGTTGTAATCCATGTAGAAATGCCTAGTGATTCGTTTATTTCCATCCTTCTACCCTCGGTTTGTTGTAATCCATGTAGAAATGCCTAGTGATTCGTTTATTTCCATCCTTCTACCCTCAGTTTGTTGTAATCCATGTAGAAATGCGTAGTGATTCGTTTATTTCCATCCTTCTACCCTCAGTTTGTTGTAATCCTTCTACCCTCAGTTTGTTGTAATCCATGTAGAAATGCGTTAGTGATTCGTTTATTTCCATCCTTCTACCCTCGGTTTGTTGTAATCCATGTAGAAATGCCTAGTGATTCGTTTATTTCCATCCTTCTACCCTCAGTTTGTTGTAATCCATGTAGAAATGCCTAGTGATTCGTTTATTTCCATCCTTCTACCCTCAGTTTGTTGTAATCCTTCTACCCTCAGTTTGTTGTAATCCAGGTAGAAATGCGTAGTGATTCGTTTATTTCCATCCTTCTACCCTCAGTTTGTTGTAATCCTTCTACCCTCAGTTTGTTGTAATCCATGTAGAAATGCGTAGTGATTCGTTTATTTCCATCCTTCTACCCTCAGTTTGTTGTAATCCTTCTACCCTCAGTTTGTTGTAATCCATGTAGAAATGCGTAGTGATTCGTTTATTTCCATCCTTCTACCCTCAGTTTGTTGTAATCTATTTAGAAATGCGTAGTGGTTCGTTTATTTCCATCCTTCTACCCTCAGTTTGTTGTAATCCATGTAGAAATGCCTAGTGATTCGTTTATTTCCATCCTTCTACCCTCAGTTTGTTGTAATCCTTCTACATCCTTCTACCCTCAGTTGTTGTAATCCATGTAGAAATCCGTAGTGATTCGTTTGCAACCCTATATAGCTGTTTGGTAGTAATGGTAATATGAATAAATGTTGTTATCCAGATTCGGGCATTTTCGTTTAATTCGGGCAAGCACCAGCCTTGCCCCCCCCCCCCCCCCCTCCAACTACAAAAATGGGAGCTCGAACGCCTATGCTTCATTTCTAGTTACTACAGCATCCCGCTCCTGTTTTAAACACTATAGCACTCAGTACACTCATACATGCGGTCAAATCAAACAACAATCTACTGTGAGAATGAACTTAGGTTCACGTCGAACTTTGACCTGGTGAGATGCTATATGTTACACAATTACCGAAACTGTTCGTTGCACATACCTGCCATTTCCCTTCAGGACATTTTCAACCATACAAGATGGTCACGTAAATAACGTGAAACTTAGATAATGTTCTGGAGCAGACCGACTTGTTATTTATTACACTTAATGACTAGAAACAAATTTAAAGACATAAGCGTACGAGACAGAAAGGGGGCGGGGGTGGGTGGAATGGGGGGGGGGGGGGAGGGACAACTGCCCCCTAGTGTTGGAGAAAATCCTCAAAATCTGGCAAAAGCGATAGAGATATTTGGCCAAAATGTGCTAACCCGAGGTCTTTTCAGCAAGTATTTCCATTATTCTACCAGCAATATTAATGTAGAAATGCGTAGTGATTCGTTTGCAACCCTATATAGCTGTTTGGTAGTAATGCCAATATGAATAAATGTTGTTATCGAGATTCGGGCATTTTTGTTTAATTCGGGCAGTACCAGCCTACCCCCTACAAACCACTTCCACCCCACCCCCGAGTGCCGCCCCCCCACTTTCAAATACACTCCGCGGGCCATGAACTTACACATTACGTTTTAACTTATCAGTTCACAATATTAAACGGCAAGGTTTTGTAGTTGTAGTTGGAGGCATATTCCAAAACACACGGATGCGCGCACGCTCGTGAACACGAATACACATGTATACGTTACAACTTAGTCCGGAGGGACGTAGTAAGTGTGTCTTTTACTAAGAAAAGTATTGCCCCGTGCACTAGTTACAACTCACATACGCATAACACACGTGCATGAACACGCGCGCGCAATCGCATTAATTTTTTGGTTCCAAAGTATTTCTCATATACGTGTTAATAATTCTAAAATGCACTAACCTAACCATGGTGCTCTGAATCTATTTAAAAATGTACTAAATACGAAAGCCAGAAAAGATGTTTATGCATGTCATTTATTTATAGTTCACAATACATTAATATGCATGAACTATCCTTTTTAGGTCATCTAAGTGGGTGGAGTTTAATCGATGCCCCCTTTTTTTTGGAGACTGAAACAATAAATACCTATGACAAAAATTCACAACAAATAATTCTGGGAGTGAAAACTGCCTGTAGTCAACGACCATACAATGACATTGGCTCATTATATAACACTACAACATAGCCGAGATGCCGGCAGGGCAAAGTCCAAACGGAAAAATTACCACTAAACCATGTCGGCGAGTCTTGCTACGCCGCTCCTGTACATAGTTTAAATGCGATACGCGGACCCAGTGGAATTCAGCCATGCTAGCGGCGCGTGATTGGCCTTGCATCTAGGTCAGGTCGCCTGCTAGCCGGTATGATGAAACGCATGTGGGTTTGTTGTCATTTTGCAAACGAGCTTCATTCTTCTATTTGCGGCTCTCGTCTGTCCATCCATCTGTACTCTGACTTGTAATATCGTATGTCTCCGCTGAAGAACATATCCGTGGTGTCTTAGATGACTTTTTTGTAAAGTAAGTGTTCTTTTCAGTTTATTTGTGACATATTTAAATAAATGTAAATTAGTCTTTGTTGTTTATGTTTATATCATGTATCACTGGGTGAGTTGTCAGGCTTTGTGTTGTTGTATAACTAGCTTTTTAAGTTTTCTTTATTTTAATTATACAAACAGCAGTCGTGACGCATGAGATTTTCAGATACTTAATATGATCTTACGGTTACAATACCGACATACTGTATATAACATACACAGGTGAAGTAGTACACTAGTGATATAGTATTATACTATACGTGTTGCACTGTATATAACATACACAAGTGAAGTAGTACATTTAGTGATATAGTATTATACTATACGTGTTGCACTGTATATGTCATACACAAGTGAAGTAGTACACTAGTGATATAGTATTATACTATACGTGTTGCACTGTATATGACATACACAAGTGAAGTAGTACACTAGTGATATAGTATTATACTATACGTGTTGCACTGTATATGTCATACACAAGTGACGTAGTACACTAGTGATATAGTATTATACTATACGTGTTGCACTGTATATGACATACACAAGTGACGTAGTACACTAGTGATATAGTATTATACTATGCGTGTTGCACTGTATATGACATACACAAGTGAAGTAGTACACTAGTGATATAGTATTATACTATGCGTGTTGCACTGTATATGTCATACACAAGTGAAGTAGTACACTAGTGATATAGTATTATACTACCGGTATACGTGTTGCACTGTATATGACATACACAAGTGACGTAGTACACTAGTGATATAGTATTATACTATGCGTGTTGCACTGTATATGTCATACACAAGTGAAGTAGTACACTAGTGATATAGTATTATACTACCGGTATACGTGTTGCACTGTATATGTCATACACAAGTGAAGTAGTACACTAGTGATATAGTAGTATACTATACATGTTGCACTGTTGGAACTAGTCGAATGTTGCATCATACAGTATTTTGCTAAATTTCAGGTCTCTGAAAATTGCGAGAATGATCATTTCGTTCATGCATCACTCATGCAAATATAATCTTGCGTAACCTACTTTTCGTTCGCGTTTTCATTTAACGATACCATTTACATGGACATAACGGTTACACAAAAAGGAAATGGGTTACCTGGATTTGTTTTTAAAAAATGATGTGTTAAACTATGTTTTTATTATAGCTTAAAGTTAACAGCCTAAAACACATACAAATATACTTTTATTGCCAATTTACGTTTGTTTTATGGGTTTTTATGACGGTTTTATTTGAAAAAAATAATTTTTGTAAGCAAGGACGTGACATTTGTTTTTTGGTAATATTTCATTACTGTGATGTCGATTTTGAAAAAAAGGTATCAGGACATCATATCTAACATATACTGCATATGAAAATACTACTTTCCCTTCTTTCATATCATAATTAGTATATTAAATTATTTTTCAAAATGTATAATGTCACGTCCTGGCTGATTTGACATATAAAAGTTAGTTTTATTTAAAAACTATTTTTCAGAAATAAAAATCCTTTTTAATTCTCCTTCTTCTCAATGTTCCAGGTATAAATAAAAGGTATAATGATGACTTGTTGTATTAAATGATTAAAATAACAACCTCAAACTTTGAGCCAGGACATGACATTGAGCCAGGACGTGACATTCAAGATGACATGTTAAATTGAGTAAAGATTAAAAATGTATTAAATCCATCTATATAGAGAAATTGGCAAAACTCACTAGATAATGCACATGTACCTAAAATAAATTACTTTTATTTTCAATATTTTGCTCTCACCATCAAGAATTGGAAACTGAGAAACTGGATGTTCGAGGAAGCATGTTCGAATATTTAACATGGATTTATGTAGATACAAACATACTATTATCAATTAATTCTATGTTTTGACCAAAAAATGAATTATTGATAATCCACCAATTTAAAGAATATTGTATTTATACCAAATGTTCCATTTTGTGAATCCAAACTGAGAAACTGGATGTTCGAGGAAGCATGTTCGAATATTTAACATGGATTTATGTAGATACAAACATACTATTATCAATTAATTCTATGTTTTGACCAAAAAATTAATTATTGATAATCCACCAATTTAAAGAATATTGTATTTATACCAAATGTTCCATTTTGTGAATCCAAACTGGTGTACACATACAATAAATATTGTGTCAAAGAATTGTTCAAATACAATGTGCTGCTAAAATCTTAAGTTTTTCCTTGGCAGATACAGGTATCCAAACATAAATTGGAATATATAAACCAACATTTCTCCAGTGAAGGATGTAATTTATAAAGATACACATGGAAAATAAACTTGGGTTGGGGGAATTCAAATCAATTGTGTCATTGAGATGTTTGCTATTGTCAACCATCAACTGTTTATATTAATATACATTGTTGGTAGTTTGGCCTATCAGATAATGATTAACAGAAAGAAGAAACTGTCCAAAAACTATAATTTCTGTACTGATTTTGAATTTCATTTTTTGAATTCCAGTTAAATCAGAAAGAAGTGTTTTATTTAACGACGCACTCAACACATTTTATTTACGGTTATATGGCGTCAGACATATGGTTAAGGACCACACAGATTTTTTTTAGAGGAAACCCGCTGTCGCCACATAGGCTACTCTTTTATGACAGGCAGCAAGGGATCTTTTATTTGCGCTTCCCACAAGCAGGATAGCACAAACCATGGCCTTTGTTGAACCAGTTATGGATCACTGGTCAGTGCAAGTGGTTTACACCTACCCATTGAGCCACTCAGGGTTTGGAGTCGGTATCTGGATTAAAAATTCCATGCCTCGACTGGGATCCGAACCCAGTACCTACCAGCCTGTAGACCGATGGCCTGCCACGACGCACCGAGGCCGGTTCCAGTTAAATCAGATGATCATAAAAATACCAACAAAAGGCAAAATATAATAATATTTTAATTCTAAAATATATGGTAAATTGCAAACAATAATTCTACAGAATTAAATGTCTGGCATTCCCTGAACTTATTCTGTGTCATTGATAGTGCATCTGTAGATATCTATCTCAATGCATGCTAAAAATGTTTAAAAAAAAAAAGTTCAAAAAAAAAAAGTTCAAATAATTAAATTAAAATTTTAAAATAATAAAGTTGAAAAACTAATTTTGATGTGCACTGAGGTGAACATTCATAGATAGAACTATAAATGAAGCTTTACTGATGCAGGACATGTAATTTATGAGAAATCTAGCTACATTTGTACAATCGATGTTGCGCTAAATATAAAAGTTGATGCCACAGCCAACTGGTTATAAAAGTATATTATATGAATATTGTATGAGAACCTTTTTCTGCACAATGACAGTTCAATTAATTAGGATTTGATGATACAAATACTTAGAACAAGTAAATATAATTGATTTCATTAGTAGTATTTGATATACATATAATGTATTAGTTGTATAAGTGAACTGGACAAGAAATCACGCCCTGGCTCGTCACGTCCTGGCTCATACTGACATTTTAAAAAGTAAATATTTCATCATAAAGAATATTTTTTTTAGTAAATTGCTATACGGCATTTAGAATTAGACTGGATATTGTGTTAAACAGTGTATATCAATAAACAAACATTCTATCAGGAGAGCAGAGTTTTGGAATTTACTGCAGTGTTAAAAAAGTGATGTCCATTTTCGTCACGTCCTGGCACATTTTTCTTTTCACTTTTCATTTTTTTTTTAACAAAAACATGCTTAGACTACTACATGTACTGAGTCTATAAATGATAAAACATGCTTATACTACTGCATGTACTGAGTCTGTAAATGATAAAACATGCTTACACTACTGCATGTACTGAGTCTATAAATGATAAAACATGCTTACACTACTGCATGTACTGAGTCTGTAAATGATAAAACATGCTTATACTACTACATGTAATGAGTCTATAAATGATAAAACATGCTTATACTACTGCATGTACTGAGTCTGTAAATGATAAAACATGCTTACACTACTGCATGTACTGAGTCTGTAAATGATAAAACATGCTTACACTACTGCATGTACTGAGTCTGTAAATGATAAAACATGCTTATACTATTACATGTACTGAGTATAAATGATAAAACATGCTTATACTACTGCATGTACTGAGTCTATAAATGATAAAACATGCTTATACTACTGCATGTACTGAGTCTGTAAATGATAAAACATGCTTACACTACTGCATGTACTGAGTCTGTAAATGATAAAACATGCTTACACTATTGCATGTACTGAGTCTGTAAATGATAAAACATGCTTATACTATTACATGTACTGAGTATAAATGATAAAACATGCTTATACTACTACATGTACTGAGTCTGTAAATGATAAAACATGCTTACACTATTGCATGTACTGAGTCTGTAAATGATAAAACATGCTTATACTATTACATGTACTGAGTATAAATGATAAAACATGCTTATACTACTGCATGTACTGAGTCTATAAATGATAAAACATGCTTATACTACTGCATGTACTGAGTCTGTAAATGATAAAACATGCTTACACTACTGCATGTACTGAGTCTGTAAATGATAAAACATGCTTACACTGCTGCATGTACTGAGTCTGTAAATGATAAAACATGCTTACACTACTGCATGTACTGAGTCTGTAAATGATAAAACATGCTTACACTACTGCATGTACTGAGTCTGTAAATGATAAAACATGCTTACACTACTGCATGTAATGAGTCTGTAAATGATAAAACATGCTTATACTATTACATGTACTGAGTATAAATGATAAAACATGCTTATACTACTGCATGTACTGAGTCTGTAAATGATAAAACATGCTTACACTACTGCATGTACTGAGTCTGTAAATGTAAAACATGCTTTATACTATTACATGTACTGAGTATAAATGATAAAACATGCTTATACTACTGCATGTACTGAGTCTGTAAATGATAAAACATGCTTACACTACTGCATGTATGAGTCTGTAAATGATAAAACATGCTTATACTATTACATGTACTGAGTATAAATGATAAAACATGCTTATACTACTGCATGTACTGAGTCTGTAAATGATAAAACATGCTTATACTATTACATGTACTGAGTATAAATGATAAAACATGCTTATACTACTGCATGTACTGAGTCTGTAAATGATAAAACATGCTTACACTACTGCATGTACTGAGTATAAATGATAAAACATGCTTATACTACTGCATGTACTGAGTCTGTAAATGATAAAACATGCTTACACTACTGCATGTACTGAGTCTGTAAATGATAAAACATGCTTACACTACTGCATGTACTGAGTCTGTAAATGATAAAACATGCTTACACTATTGCATGTACTGAGTCTGTAAATGATAAAACATGCTTATACTATTACATGTACTGAGTATAAATGATAAAACATGCTTATACTACTGCATGTACTGAGTCTGTAAATGATAAAACATGCTTACACTACTGCATGTACTGAGTCTGTAAATGATAAAACATGCTTATACTATTACATGTACTGAGTATAAATGATAAAACATGCTTATACTACTGCATGTACTGAGTCTGTAAATGATAAAACATGCTTATACTGCTGCATGTACTGAGTCTGTAAATGATAAAACATGCTTATACTACTACATGTACTGAGTCTGTAAATGATAAAACATGCTTACACTACTGCATGTACTGAGTCTGTAAATGATAAAACATGCTTATACTATTACATGTACTGAGTATAAATGATAAAACATGCTTATACTACTGCATGTACTGAGTCTGTAAATGATAAAACATGCTTATACTGCTGCATGTACTGAGTCTGTAAATGATAAAACATGCTTATACTACTACATGTACTGAGTCTATAAATGATAAAACATGCTTACACTACTGCATGTACTGAGTGTAAATGATAAAACATGCTTACACTACTATATGTAATGAGTCTGTAAATGATAAAACATGCTTACACTACTGCATGTACTGAGTCTGTAAATGATAAAACATGCTTATACAACTACATGTAATGAGTCTGTAAATGATAAAACATGCTTACACTACTGCATGTACTGAGTCTGTAAATGATAAAACATGCTTACACTACTGCATGTAATGAGTCTGTAAATGATAAAACATGCTTATACTACTGCATGTAATGAGTCTGTAAATGATAAAACATGCTTATACTACTATATGTAATGAGTCTATAAATGATAAAACTGCATTTCCATTTAAAAAATATTTTTAGTGAAGGTGATCATAAGAATGTCACGTCCTGGCTTAAATCCTGACCATGGAATGGCCCCGATATGCCACTATTCAGTGAATATAATCTGTAGGGTCAGTGGGATAGAATGGCCCCGATATGCCACTATTCAGTGAATATAACCTGTAGGGTCAGTGGGATAGAATGGCCCCGATATGCCACTATTCAGTGAATATAACCTGTAGGGTCAGTGGGATAGAATGGCCCCGATATGCCACTATTCAATGAATATAACATGTAGGGTCAGTGGGATAGAATGGCCCCGATATGCCACTATTCAGTGAATATAACCTGTAGGGTCAGTGGGATAGAATGGCCCCGATATGCCACTATTCAGTGAATATAACCTGTAGGGTCAGTGGGATAGAATGGCCCCGATATGCCACTATTCAGTGAATATAACCTGTAGGGTCAGTGGGATAGAATGGCCCCGATATGCCACTATTCAGTGAATATAACCTATAGGGTCAGTGGGATACACATGGGTTTATGGGGGAAGGTGAAGCACTAATTTTGAGACGACAGGCAAATATTAAAATTGGTATGGAAGAAAGAGGTGTGTTTTTATTGGGGGAGGGCAGGGCTGTAGCTAGGAATTTGAGTGTGCGGGGGGTGGGGGGTGGGGGGATGGCAGATGAATTCTTGGAACGAACGATCATGGAAGGCGTAAGACAATAAGAAGTCCGAGGGAAATGCCTCCTGGAAATTTTGAAATCTAGAGGCTCAGAAATACCATTTTGCAGCCATTTCAGGGAGGTTACATACTTAAAACGTCAATATCAATATCAATAACCAGTAACCCCCTCCCCCGCCCCCGCTAGCTACGGCCCTGAAGGGAGGTCATGGTCCCCGTGGCCCTCCCTCTCGTAGACCGAATATTCTGTCTCTGTAAAGCTTTATTTTATATGTTTTATATGTTATATCTAAAACATGAAATAAGCTTTACAGAGACAGACATATTCGCTCTGCATTAAGCAGGCGCGGATGAGGGATGATTTGCGATAAAGTTAGTTTAAACTTTGTTTTCTTTACTGACGCCACTAGAGCACAATGATGTATTAATTATCGGCTATTTGATGTCAAACATTTGGTCATTGTGATATAATCTTAGAGAGGATACCCGCTACAGTTTTCCATTAGTAGCAAGTTATATTTTATATGTATCATCCCACAGACAGGATAGCACATGCCTTTGATATACCAGTCGTAGTGCACTGGCTGGAACGAGAAATAGTCCACTGGGCTACCGACGGGGATCGATCCCAAACCGACCGCGCACCAAGCAAGCGCTTTGCCACTGGGCTACGTCCCGCCGACTCGACTAGTTGTGCGCGTTGTAGGATATATCTGTGCGCGTTGTATGATGTATCTGTGCGCGTTGTAGGATGTATCTGTGCGCGTTGTAGGATATATCTGTGCGCGTTGTAGGATGTATCTGTGCGCGTTGTAGGATATATCTGTGCACAACAGCCAGTGCAACACGACTGGTATATCGAAGGCCGTGGTATGTACTACCCTGTCTGTGGGATGGTGCATATAATAGATCCCTTGCTGCTAATGGAAAAGAGTAGCCCATGAAGTGGCGACAGGGGGTTTCCTTTCTCAATATCTGCATGGTCCTTAACCATATGTCTGACGCCATATAACCGTATATAAAATGTGTTGAGTGCGTCGTTGAATAAAACATTTCTTTCTTTCTGTGCACAATAGAAAGTGGAATACAATACTAACAGAAAGGATAGAAAATAAGAATAGGTAAACTTTGTAATATATATATGCTGGATGAGTATCATTTCATTTTGAACAGTCCTTTCTACAGTAGCATCAGATGCAAGTGCATAAAACGATATTATTACACCAGACCATTGTTACTGTGACCAATCACGCGTAACATGGAAGTGGAATATATATTGTTTTACACTCAATATTTTCATCATTTTTCATATAATGTGAACTTTCTTTTCCTTTTTAATGAAATTTGTATTGTACATGTATTTTATTAATTAATATTTAAGTTTTTTTAACGTCTGTGAATTGCATATATTTATGGTTAAAGAAGTATTGCAGTGTAGTTTCTTTACTGGTGTGTTGGTAGTGTATTTCCTCCTCCACACGGAGAGCACACAGGTGTTAAAGTGCTCTAGAATAACTATACGTACTGAGAGAGAGAAAATGAAAGTAAAGTAAAGTTTGTTTTATTTAACGACGCCACTAGAGCACATTGATTTTTCATCTTATCATCGGCTATTGGACGTCATTCTGACACTGTTTTTAGAGGAAACCCGCTGTCGCCACATAGGCTACTCTTTTACGACAGACAGCAAGGGATCTTTTATTTGCGCTTTCCACAGGCAGGATAGCACAAACCATGGCCTTTGTTGAACCAGTTATGGATCACTGGTCGGAGCAAGTGGTTTACACCTACACATTGAGCCTTGCGGAGCACTCATTCAGGGTTGGAGTCGGTATCTGGATTAAAAATCCAATGCCTCGACTGGGATCCAAACCCAGTATCTACCAGCCTGTAGACTGATGACCTAACCATGACGCCACCGAGGCCGGTGAGAGAGAAAGTGCTGTACTAAGTTAATCCTTAATTTATTTCCAAATGTTTTTTTTCGTACGAACGGAATTATTGGCAGACCAAATCCAGTTTGGGCTATTTACAAACATTAGGGCGAAAAGATTGCAGAAACCCATTGAAACTACAGATACTGATTTCTAAACAGTAACCTGTAATTAGTATATATAATGTTAATAATTACAAAAAAATATTAGTGGAAACGTCTTACAATGGTAGCAAACTAAGTGCTGTCTCTTTAAATACACAGGTATAGATAATATTATAGTGCGTTGAATATCGGGCGAAATGATCAGCGGTGGGTGAGATCTGGCTCAGTCAGACAGCCAGGTGATTTGGTTACAGGATCGAACCTCATCGGTGAATGATTCCCCCCCCCCCCCCCCCACACACACACGCGCCCTAGCCAATGATCCACGACTGGTTTGTCAAAGATCGCGGTATGTACTGTCCTGTCTGAAAAAACAGCATATAGAAGATTCGTAGCCTCAAATGGACAACATGTAGCGGGTTTTCTCTGACAACTACGTGTCAGAATTACCAAATATTTGACATTCAGGAGCCAATGATTTGCACTAGCGGTGTCGCTAAACAGAAACAAACTTTTTATAATGGATTTTCAAATGTCATTTGCATATTACATAACGTTCAAAGATTTCTCTGACCCAAATGAAACCTACACATGCGTAGCCAACTCCTTTGGCCAAAGGTGGTGCAAATGTGTGGAGAACACAAAGGGGAAAAAAACAAAATCACATGGCCAGAATGGGACGTCCCTTTTGGCTGTTTGAAGGAAAAGATGAGTTGTAAAAAACAAAGTCACATGGCCAGAATTGGACGTCCCATTGGCTGTTTGAAGGGATGATGAGTTGTAAAAAAACAAAGTCACATGGCCAGAATGGGACGTCCCTTTTGGCTGTTTGAAGGGGAAGATGAGTTGTAAAAAACAAAGTCACATGGCCAGAATGGGACGTCCCATTGGCTGTTTGAAGGGGAAGATGAGTTGTAAAAAACAAAGTCACATGGCCAGAATGGGACGTCCCATTGGCTGTTTGAGGGGAGATGAGTTGTAAAAAACAAAGTCACATGGCCAGAATGGGACGTCCCATTGGCTGTTTGAAGGGATGATGAGTTGTAAAAAACAAAGTCACATGGCCACATGGTTGAAGTCACATGGCCAGAATGGGACGTCCCATTTGGCTGTTTGAAGGAAAAGATGAGTTGTAAAAAACAAAGTCACATGGCCAGAATGGGACGTCCCATTGGCTGTTTGAAGGGATGATGAGTTGTAAAAAAACAAAGTCACATGGCCAGAATGGGACGTCCCTTTTGGCTGTTTGAAGGGGAAGATGAGTTGTAAAAAACAAAGTCACATGGCCAGAATGGGACGTCCCATTGGCTGTTTGAAGGGGAAGATGAGTTGTAAAAAAAACACAGTCACATGGCCAGAATGGGACGTCCCATTGGCTGTTTGAGGGGAGATGAGTTGTAAAGAAACAAAGTCACATGGCCAGAATGGGACGTCCCATTGGCTGTTTGAAGGGGAGATGAGTTGTAAAAAAGTAAAAAAAACACAGTCACATGGCCAGAATGGGACGTCCCATTGGCTGTTTGAGGGGAGATGAGTTGTAAAACCCAAGACAAATGAAGATTTAAACTTGCAGCTAATGAAAACATGTAGCGGGTTTCCTCGGAAGACTACACGTCACAATTACAAAATATTTAACATTCCGTAGCCAGTAACCAAGATATTAATGTGCTCTAGCGGTGTCGTTAAGCAAAACAAACTTTAAGGCATCAGAGACCATACGTGGTGCTTGTATTGGTCCAGGCACGCTCACTGTGGACAACCACGAAAACTTAGGAGATGGTAAAAACAACGAAGCGTGAAGACGTCACAATGTTATAACGAATAGACTGTCATAAAGTGATTAACTTGATATGCCCTACGTGACGTCAGCATCGTCTTTCAGGATGAACCAGATATTCGTGATTTAATTTGCACTACGTGACGTAGGCCACGAGCTTTCAGGACGAAGGAAATATTTCTGATTCATTCTTGTTTTCAGCAATATTTGTTATTGTCAGCTTACCTATTGGGACTGGTCAACATAGTGTTCAAAATAATACACAGTAAACAACCGAAATATTTCTGGAGTAAGAAGATTAATCAAAACAAAAACAAAAACACGTACACACGCCCAAAAACAAAACGACTCCAACCCCCTAAACAAACACATATACACACACGAATAACGTTTGTCTGAACTTTGATGAACAATTGTCTAAAAACTGTTCTTGTATTTTGTATAATAAAACATTTTCAAATGTTGATAACGATGTTCTCGGTGATTCTGTCACTGACGTAGTTTTAGTTCAAACAAAGTTCCGTTATCTAATTACAGTTAACTGCCATTAATGCTGCGCGACACCCATTATTACCACGACCGCCAGCACCCCACCCTGAGAAAACAGCGGGTATGGACCTCGTTCAGATAAACTCTGCACTCCCAATTAGCATTACACAAAATTGGCCCACACATGTTTCCCGCATTTGTCCAATTATTTTATCAGCTTAATTCATATACCAACTGGGTGAGGGCCGTTAACTCCCACCCCTCGTCGACTGTACCGTATGAAGGCGAGCTCGCCTTGCTGGGCATCTGCTCACATCATTTTCTCAACGACGGAGCCTGACAATTTATTTACGATAAATTAGACTGAAAATGTTTTCCAATGTCGTTAATATAAGAGATAGGTCGTGTCAGTAATCCTCTTTGTTGTTCATCTATTAAATATACTCGTTTTACGATTAGCATTGCTAATAGGCATGTACTGCGATATTAAACCATAACACAAACATGGTAATACCTTTGGCGAGTGTATTCAAGATGTAAATGTGTTTATATTTTTGATTAGTAAATGGTGTTATAATGACGAACGAGATTTGGGGTTTATTAAAAATGTAGTTATGTTTGTATTTTGCATTAGTAAATATTGTAGTATGGGCAGACGAGAGTTTAGCTTTAATTAACTCTACTCACAATAAGGAATTAATCACATTGTAATTAGTGACGTTCATGTACAGAAGCTAATCTACGAATTATTTATCCATTCATACAAAGGCATTTACCTTTCAAAGAACAAAGGCCATATCTTTGAGATAATTAACCCCACTGCTATAAAGAGGAGAATATTTTGAAATATAATGAGATATTGTCTTGTTGGATAGTTAGTCGTTGAAAAAAAGGCACGTTGCCGTGAGGGAATCTGTATCGAGTGTGTTATATACATAGTTCGTATATAAGCACGGAATATAATATCAACAATTTCGGTTTCATTTAAGGTGAGTTTTCTTATTTTAAGATTATTCTTGAACGAAACACGTGTATGATAGAACAGACTTTTCTTGATAGTTATTATGTTATTATTTTAAACATAATATAATTTCTAGTTTGTCCTTGTATTCTTTGAAAAATGTCCTAATTATATTATACACAGTTTTAATTTGTAATTATTTTTAAACGAAGTAAGCACAGATTCCAAATATACTTCGCCTTTGTTAAAAAAATGACTGCATGGCATAAGACTTGCAATATCGAAACTACTTTAGGTTGTTCGTACCGGTAGGTACCAATAGTGTCAGCCACAGAAATACCACTAATTATCCTACTGATGACCATACTGTCAACCACAGTAAACCACGGTCACCACCCAGCATAGCCCGAGTGACCTTTAACCCTGCATTGTTTAAAGTGATGGTCCACGGTCAGTTACGTTCAAGCTGTGATCTGGAGTATATATGGATATTTATTATTCAGCCAATTGGAATAGACCATCCGTATTAATTTATTAATTTACCCAGAAAGCATTTATTCGATATGCTTTTCCCCATGTTTACTGATCTAATTCACATAATACTTATTACTGTTGTGAAATTGTGAGTTTATTAAAACGACGGATGTGTTTGTACTTTGCATTACTCAGTGATGTAATATGGTGAGTCGGTTTTACAACTTTAACAATGAAACCGGGCGATTTTCCGTCACCACATGGTTGTCAAGGCCATAAGTATAAAATACGTAAATTTACGCAATTTTATGATTTTCAGCTAACTTGGTCATTTTTAATTTACATATTGTGAGTACATTTGACACAATATCATGACAAATTTGAGCTAAGTTATTAGGAAAATAAAAAATACACGGTTCGCTAGCGTTATTGTACCTCGCTGTCTCTGAACTCAGGCAAGTTGATTCCTGTTTTGCCGCTTAGCGTGCTGAAATGTTTTTTTTTAGTTTTGTACCATTCGTGTTGTTCACCAGTATCAATATGGAAGTTAAATGTTATCAGTAAGATATTAGGTCAATATTTGAAGACAAATTAGCAAATTTCGGTTTTCAGTCTTTTAGACTAGGCATGGAAGAGGATTCCCACATATTCCTACGCAAAAAGCAGCCAAGGGTCTATATATATGTATATGTCTGTCTATGTCTATGTCTGTGTCTGTGTCTGTCTATGTCTATATGTGTATATATATATATATATATGTCTATGTCTATGTCTGTCTATGTGTATATATATATAGGCTTTTCACCAGCTGTGGGTCTTTGGTTGGGAAGGGGGGGGGGGGGGGCGATCGAACAGATGTCGAGCACTGTGTTAAAAGTTTGTTCTTTGTTATCTATCATACCCGTCCTCCTTCTTGGGAATACTGTTAGAAACCGCTACGAGTTATCAATGACATATTCAATGTTACTTAACTCATTTACTTGCCCATGTTGACTAAAGGTTCAGTCACCTGTCATACGTTTAAATGTGTCTGGCATCTAGTTCACGCAGACAGTTACACCATTACTGAAGATGGAGCATTGACAAAACAAGACGACATGTGTGTATTTCAAACTACAGTAGTTGTACTGTTAATACGAAGTGTGCTTTAGTCGTAGTTGTACTGTGAAGTGTGCTTTAGTCGTAGTTGTACTGTTAATACGAAGTGTGCTTTAGTCGTAGTTGTACGTTTAGGTGAACAAATTAGGCTTACGATGTCTTGTGAAATTGGTCCTGTTCTGTATAATATGTAATTTTTCACCATGGTGACTATACATATTATAATGTGTGTCATATGTATTGGAACCCTGAACAAGAAATCAAACTTAACGGCCTAACTGACCCTGCCCAATCTGTGTCAGGTATTGTAGGTGACACCGTTCTGTTTGTAATTAAAACGCCCATGTCTGACTGACAAACTGTCTTCATCTGACACTCACAAAATGATCATCTGAATATATTATCAGACGGAAGAAGAAGAAGTTTATTTTGTTTAACGACACCGCTAGAGCACATTGATTAATTAATCATCGGCTATCGGATGTCAAACATTTGGTAATTTTGGCACATAGTCTTAGAGAGGAAACCCGCTACATTTTCCCATTAGTAGCAAGGGCTGGTACATGTATATCAAAGGCCGCGGTGTGTGCTATCCTGTCTGTGGGATAGTGCATATAAAAGATCTCTTGCTACTAATGGAAAATTCACGAGCTACTCTCGACAAACTAAGTTCCAAAACATATATAGCTCCCTCTTTCCAATTCGGTGGCCCGAACAAAATTGCGCCAAATTTCCTTCAATCAAATTGCGCACCCTTTTCCCTTTGGAATTAATCCTACGGGATACCGGCCTCGGTGGCGTCGTGGTTAGGCCATCGGTCTACAGACGGGTAGGTACTGGGTTCGGATCCCAGTCGAGGCATGGGATTTTTAATCCAGATACCGACTCCAAACCCTGAGTGAGTGCTCCGCAAGGCTCAATGGGTAGGTGTAAAGCACATGCACCGACCAGTGATCCATAACTGGTTCAACAAAGGCCATGGTTTGTGCTACCCTGCCTGTGGGAAGCGCAAATAAAAGATCCCTTGCTGCTAATCGGAAAGAGTAGCCCATGTAGTGGCAACAGCGGGTTTCCTATCAAATTCTGTGTGGTCCTTAACCATATGTCTGACGCCATATAACCGTAAATAAAATGTGTTGAGTGCGTCGTTAAATAAAACATTTCTTTCTTTCTTTTTAATCCTACGGGACGTTCCAAATTCCATAGCACCAAAACAAAGCTGCCGCCAGTTACCGACCTCGGTCGGGCTGCTGGTGCTCCCTTGCAGGCGGTCCTCCCCTCTCTCCCTCCCTCCCCAACCCTTTCCTGTTCTGGACGGAGGAGCCAGCCGAGGCCGATACCTGTGCCCATGACAGGTGTGCGTAAAAACAGCTTGCTCTGAATGTGCACGTTCAACCCTATGACTCGACTTGATGGAAAGTTGTAGCGGGTTTTTTCTCTAAGACTATTTGTCAAACTTACCAAATGTTTGACATCCAACAGCCGATGATTTTTAATGTGTTCTAGTGGTGTTGTTAACAGTATGTCCAAAACGGAGGCGGGTGTGATAATCATTAAACAAAACCCAAACCTTTAACACAGTGTCCGCCCAATACACGTGGAACTAAAGTACGGTGTATAGATCTGTATTTACCATGATACACATGTGCTTAAAATAAGCAAATGTATAAAGACATACACAGATAAACAATTTTGTGTGGAAAAGAATGGAAAATCCAGAGCGTTTTCCGTAATGTCATGAGGTAGGCGGTACACAACAAACCAAGCTCGGCTGTCTGCCTGACGTGGCCCAAAGTCCGAGAGCAAAGTCCACCGGTGCTGATCAATGCGGTGCGAGTTATGTTTACACCCAGCCGTGTCCGTCACAGAGCAGGAAACTGAAAACAGCGTGGATCCAAGAACAACACTCTTTACGTGAATCTGTAACGCGACCAACGTCCTGGCTTGGTTTTCAGACCCCCAGATACACAACAGCATGTTTACCAACACATCTACATGTACTTTCTGTTTCTAAACACTTTGTTCGTCTTACATTTTCATTTCTCTCTCAGTAATCATATTTCTAGAATATCACAACTGTGTGCAGAGGGAACGGTCTACATTGTGGCGACCGACATTTATGGGGTGGGGGTGGGATCGAGTCATACTTCCCCCGGAAAAACAATAACATTATTTCCCTCATCATTTCAGCGTCACAAACTCTTGTTCACTGCATTGTAACTTTATTAAAAGTATTACAGGTTTGTAGATTAACCGAATTTAAGTGTCCGTTCTCACGGGTTGAAACTAGGGTCTGCGACTTTAAAGTTGGTATTCTACATTACTTCTCGTGTATTCTTTTCAAAAGTCACTAAGTAAAGGTGTTGCTCAGAATTGAAAGATGCATACCACCCCCCCCCCCCCCCTCCCCCGCCCCACACACTCGCGCTTGCACACTCGAGTTATCTTTTTATTGTTGTAACATGCAGTTTGAAAGCCCCTCGTGATGTATATGCATATAAACATACAGCAAGGAATGGAAAACAATAGACATAAATCGAAATCGGAGCCAAGTGGAAGCCAAGTGTCTCGCCATAAATCCCCTTTGTGACACGTGAATCACAGAGTGCTCGCTCGTCTCGTCCACTCCACACACATCTGACCAACAGGCTGACCGGTCATATAGATCAGAAACACTAAAGTCAAGTTGTGTACACCATGCCAACCACCACTGACCATGGGAAATGAATTTATTATGTCCAAAATACAAGTCAAAGAAGACGGGTATGATAGTCATTTAGACATTTTCAAAGAATAAAAGTGTTTAACAACACCACTAGAACACATTGATTTATTAATCATGGAGTATTGGATATCAAACGTTTGGTCATTTTGACATATAATCTTAGAGAAGAAACCCGCTACATATTTCCATTAGTAGCAAGGGCTCTTTTATATGCACCATCCCATAGACAGGATAGCACAAACCGGTCATTTTGCACTGGCTGAAACAAACATTTGCAAGGAATATTAAATTTGAATAAATAAGTAAATAAAAATAAATAAATAACCAAATTAGGAGCGCCTAAATGTATGATAAAGTGCATGTTTTTTTCAGGTTTCTGTTCCACTGTCTGGACGAATATATATATGCTATGCACCACCTAGTCGTACTTTAAAATGTGTTTTAATAGGAGACATAAACATGCATTTTCTTTGTGTTACAAATAAGCGGTGGGGGCAACGGAATGTTATAAACGGTTATATATGTTGTCTTGAAAAGGCTTAGTCAGTGGAGGTTCTGTGTTATCTGTGTAAAGATGACCAAATGACTGATTCATCGGCCAGGATCAATGGTAAAACACGATAACTGCTGCTCAGCTTACAATCGTTCACTGAACTTGGCACAACTTACCAACCTGGGAAATTATATTCTCTTAGTTTTGTACCCCACACCTTCAAATATTAAATGCTATAAGTTGCCATTTGAAATTATATATTGTGTCAATTTTGACCACAGAATATGAATTGGTAAGTTTTACCATTATATAAAAGGTGTGTGCCCAGGACAGCGTGTTTGAACAGAGCCTCGATAAAAGCACGAACATGGATAGAACTGAATGAAATGACGATCACACGTGACTCATTGTCCGGTTCCTACGAGTGATTAATAATGATTCATAATAATTGTAGTTTATCAATGAATTCCGCGTGCACGTTTTAGTAGGTCACAACACGCCACGATGTGTACATCTCTAACACAGACCCTTAGCCAGACAGTGGACTTTGGTCGTCTGACCAGTGTCCAGACGTAAACAATGTCACGCGAGTCCCCAGCCTGCTAATCTCCGGTCTCACAAGCCCCCACAGTCTGCAAACCTTTGTTATATTGTTAACAAGATGGAAATCTTTTAATTAATACGTATCACATAGCGATCGTGTCGTGACCAAATACACACAAATTCCAGCAACTCTTTACTTGTAAACGTACACACGGTATCAGTGTTTTTAAAAACTGGTGTAAATTTAGATCCTTTAGTAACAGTTCTTTGCTTCATAACAATCACATAATTTTCTGTTTATTTTTATTTGTTTGGAACATTTAGTTGCACATTTGTTTGTATATTTATATCAATTTATACCCATACGCACCGAAAAGCGGGAACACCAATACTAATAAGCATCATAAAGCTAAAGAATCCACTACACAGGGCATGGGATTCGAACACACGCACCCTTCCATGCGACCCAGGTGTTGTACATAATGCACGGCTCCGTTCTTAAAAGCGATCTTAGCTATAAGAGCACCTTATGTGCATCAGGTAGTTATGATCTTAGCTCTAAGATCACCTTATGTGCATCAGATAGTTATGATCTGAACTCTTAACATCACCTTATGTGCATCAGGTAGTTATGATCTTAGCTCTAAGATAACCGTATGTGCATTAGGTGATTATGATAGCCCTAAGACCACCTTATGTGCATCAGATAGTTATGTTCTGAACTCTTAAGACCACCTTATGTGCATCAGATAGTTATGTTCTGAACTCTTAAGACCATCTTATGTGCATCAGATAGTTATGTTCTGAACTCTTAAGACCATCTTATGTGCATCAGATAGTTATGTTCTGAACTCTAAGACCATCTTATGTGCATCAGATAGTTATGTTCTGAACTCTTAAGACCATCTTATGTGCATCAGATAGTTATGTTCTGAACTCTAAGACCACCTTATGTGCATCAGATAGTTATGTTCTGAACTCTAAGACCACCTTATGTGCATCAGGTAGTTATGTTCTGAACTCTAAGACCACCTTATGTGCATCAGATAGTTATGTTCTGAACTCTTAAGACCACCTTATGTGCATCAGGTAGTTATGTTCTGAACTCTTAAGACCATCTTATGTGCATCAGGTAGTTGTGTTCTGAACTCTTAAGACCATCTTATGTGCATCAGATAGTTATGCACTTGAGAGCTAAGGGCTAAGAACAATTTAAAGGACCGAAACCCTGGTTAGTTACTAAAGCGCTGGGGTGTCGTTGTGCAAAACCTATTTAGCATAATTATATGGGCGTCGAATCATTGTTATTTTACACATTACTGTTCGTCTTACGATGTCCAGTGAGTCAGGCGCGTGTGCAGGATAGTTTGCAGGTGCGGCTCAGATCAAGGGTGCAGAGCGCCCGTCATTCAAGGGAGATTTTGAGGAATGTTCCCCCGGAAAAGTTTCAAAAAGTAGACGTCCTAAAATTGCTGATTCCTGCATCCCACAAGTAAAATTCATAATGACAAAGTCAGCTATTGAAAACAATAATGCAGGTAAAATATGCATATCAAAAAAAAATCTTTGAGCATGGCTGTATATTTATATACGAGTATAGTTTTGTATTCTCTTATGCTTTTGCTGCACGGCAATGGTAAATAAGCTGTTCTGTTGTTAAAAGTCGGGTCGTTGACTTTACTGTCATCTATCACAACATAAGATAATTAGTTAATTGAGCGTGGAGGAATTATATGTGTAGATTAATACAACATCAACAACAACAGATGAATCAATACAGCATATGTAACACAACATACATTAGTTTTATTTATTAACACTGTTTTTGTCGCCACTGCACATCTCTGTAGGTAGACGACCTCTGGGCTCAGAGGTACCATTGCATGATGGTCCAGTTATCGAACGAATCGAACGCGTTGTTTTCATTTCCTTGGCCGGTACGTTTAGATAGTATCTGGGTCAGGTCAGGTCAGCATATATTTTCTATTGACCTATTTCCTTTATACTGCCAACATAACAGGTTATTTTGGTACTATGGGCTTGGACTTTGATCTTACCGGTGTTGGTTTCGGTTCAAAGTACACAACTCTTGTATTTCTTACTGAAAACATTAATTATTTATAACTTTTGTATGTCGAATAGTCACAATGTTAAAACGTCGTAACATGTATTCATCGATTTCATTGTCGATAGAACGAAACATTTAAAAAAAAAGTTTTTATTTTATTGTTGAATATATTAAATTTAGAAAATCTTATTGTGTTATAATATTCCAAATATTTTGCATTGGGTAAGTGAAAACTAGAACGTACACGTACATTGACACACAATAATATAAGAAACACTAAATCTTGGAAGATAACATATAACAGAGATGCAAAGTTGAAAACAAGAGGGCTTTTTTTTCTGTTGTTCATTTTTGTTTTGTTTTGCTTTGTTTTAGTTTTTTTTTTAATTATCGGTTGTGTGTGTGCGCGCGCGCGTGCGTGTGTGTATGTGTGTCTGTGTGTGTGTGTGTCTGTGTGTCTGGGTGTGTGTGTGTCTGTGTATCTCTGTGTATGTGTGTGTCTGTGTGTCTGTGTGTGTGTGTGTGTCTGTGTCTGTGTGTGTGTGTGTGTGTTGCTTTATTTTGTTTTGATCATTAAAGTGTTTACTTTTACTTTGTGACACTAACATTTAGATTACTGTAATACAACAATGCTTGCTACATTGTGCGTATGTGCATGACGATATAGTATGACACGACGGTATAGTATGACACGACGGTATAGTATGACATTTATAACACGAAGTCTGTTCTCTGATATAACATTTCTACAACATAATACAAATATACACGGTTTTGTTTACTTCAAAATATTGTTAAAAATCCTTGAAATAGACATGTAAATAAAATTGCGAATTCTTAAAATTAATTTTAAAACTCAAAACTTCCCCGTTAAAGTAACAAGATGCCGTAAAGTCAGATTGAATGAATCAATGAATATAATATTGGCTAATCTTACCTAAATCCAAATATGCGCAAAACTGAGCTAAACACAGTAAGTAACAATGCCGTTTTAAAGTTTAAGAACACCAGTTGTAAATACGAAGTACAAATTTAAATATAAATCCTTAGTCCCTTCGGCCACCTTGTGTGTGTGTTGAAAACATCCAGGGTTGTCATATATGAACTTAGAAAAACAAAAACAAAAACAATAATTAAATTCAATTTTTTTTTTTTGCATAACATTAGTTCTACAAAATAGATTGCATTTGATGTGGAATGTACGATTGGCATATCAAAGACCGTGGTATGTACTACCCTGTCTTTGGGAGGTGCATATAAAAGATCCATTGCTGCTAATCGAAAAGAGCAGCCCATGAAGTGGCGACGGCGGGTTTCCTCTCAATATCTGTGTGGTCCTTAACCATATGTCTGACGCTATATAGCCGTAAATAAAATGTGTTGAGTGCGTCGTTAAATAAAACTCTTCCTTCCTTGATGTGGAATGAGTACAGAATGACCATTACTCACGGATGTGGAATGAGTACAGAATGACCATTACTCACGGATGTGGAATGAGTACAGAATGACCATTACTCACGGATGTGGAATGAGTACAGAATGACCATTACTCACGGATGTGGAATGAGTACAGAATGACCATTACTCACGGATGTGGAATGAGTACAGAATGACCATTACTCACGGATGTGGAATGAGTACAGAATGACCATTACTCACGGATGTGGAATGAGTACAGAATGACCATTACTCACGGATGTGGAATGAGTACAGAATGACCATTACTCACGGATGTGGAATGAGTACAGAATGACCATTACTCACGGATGTGGAATGAGTACAGAATGACCATTACTCACGGATGTGGAATGAGTACAGAATGACCATTACTCACGGATGTGGAATGAGTACAGAATGACCATTACTCACGGATGTGGAATGAGTACAGAATGACCATTACTCACGGATGTGGAATGAGTACAGAATGACCATTACTCACGGATGTGGAATGAGTACAGAATGACCATTACTCACGGATGTGGAATGAGTACAGAATGACCATTACTCACGGATGTGGAATGAGTACAGAATGACCATTACTCACGGATGTGGAATGAGTACAGAATGACCATTACTCACGGATGTGGAATGAGTACAGAATGACCATTACTCACGGATGTGGAATGAGTACAGAATGACCATTACTCACGGATGTGGAATGAGTACAGAATGACCATTACTCACGGATGTGGAATGAGTACAGAATGACCATTACTCACGGATGTGGAATGAGTACAGAATGACCATTACTCACGGATGTGGAATGAGTACAGAATGACCATTACTCACGGATGTGGAATGAGTACAGAATGACCATTACTCACGGATGTGGAATGAGTACAGAATGACCATTACTCACGGATGTGGAATGAGTACAGAATGACCATTACTCACGGATGTGGAATGAGTACAGAATGACCATTACTCACGGATGTGGAATGAGTACAGAATGACCATTACTCACGGATGTGGAATGAGTACAGAATGACCATTACTCACGGATGATTTAGACTCTCAGGGCCGTACCTGGCGTAGGGTAAGATTGTTGCCCCCGAAAAAAAGCTAAAAAAAATGCCCTGATAAAATGAAAACTGCCCTGTCTGTCTTGGCGGGAAAAGACGATAGTTCACCGTAAGTTGTGTGCCCTAATTGTTTGTTAATAGAATCCACCA
Source organism: Gigantopelta aegis (assembly GCF_016097555.1). Taxonomy (NCBI): domain Eukaryota; kingdom Metazoa; phylum Mollusca; class Gastropoda; order Neomphalida; family Peltospiridae; genus Gigantopelta; species Gigantopelta aegis. Next base: position 929,505 of record NC_054702.1, read on the forward strand.
AGTTGCTTTAGGCTAGGCTCTACGGACCTGAGTTTTCATCATTTTAGAGCCGATCATTTCAGCTTCTGTTTGTAAATGGATATCAGATCCGTGAATAGATCACAAAAGACTATTTTAAACACGGGCGACTGCTGCACGTCATCGATCAACCATTTGACAGGGGCTTACATCCAGTGATGGTCCAAGCACGTCTGCCATGGGCACGCCTGAGATGTCCCAGAGAAATATGTCCATTAAGGACAGACTGACTACACACGCTTCATACAACGCAAAAAAAATGCAACAAACCAACTGTGAACATGCGTATTATTGCTCTTGAAGTTCAAATCTAAAGGTCGCCGCAGCATGTTTGGCGTTCTTGGCCGGGATTTGCTATGTTTAGGACATTTGCTGTTGTAATGCTAATGCTAGACACAATGGGATTATCCGACCTGACTGGATACAGATCAACACGTGGCTGACAAGAGATTCCCTCGAGGCATCACGTGCTACAGGCCTGCTCCTAGTTGGAGGGGGGGGGGGGGGGGGGGGTACAGCTTGAGTTCAAGACCCAGGCCGCCTGTTATTCTCCACCAATGTTTGCTCAGTACTTAGTACAATGTAAGATTGTCTTTCCCCTCAGTCATGATGCTGTTGTCCTCAGTACACCCTGGTTAAAGTTGGATTTGTTCGGGGGATCCTTGAATTAGGAAAACACAATTGGGATATCTATTATCTATATATCCATTATGGGGTATCGAAAAACACTAGCCATTTGGATACTAAAATATACATCTCTGAACTCCCCAAACACTCACCCCCCCCCCCCCCCCCCCCACACACACACACACCACCAAAGACAGGGTTCGACACATCCACCAGCCCTCGGTGCCAGTTATTGGATGTTTGGTCTGGGCTAGTGGAAATTATCAACTGTATTACAGTCGATTGAGCGCTCTCCTGAGGTGCTTGCGTCGCAGGATAGAAACACTTCGGTGGATCCATTCAAGTGATTTGTTTTCTCTCGTTCCACCCAGCGCACCACAACGGGTCAAAGACCGTGCCATGTGCTTTCCTTTCTGTGGAAAAGCGCATATAAAAAATCCCTTGTTGCTAATGGAAAAAATGTAGCGGATTTCCTCTGAGGACTACGAGTCAGAATTACCCAATGTTTGACATCCAGTAGCCGATGATTAATTAATCAATGTGCTCTAGTGGTGTCGTTAAACGAAACAAACTTTAACTTTACTATAATACATAGGGCACTAGTGATGCTTCTGTGAGAGTTAATGACGTTCTTAAACATTTGGTCGAGACGTAGCCCAGTGGTAAAGCGCTCGCTCGATACGCGGTCGGTCTGGGATCGATCCCCGTCCGTAGGCCCATTGGGCTATTTCTCGTTCCAGCCAGTGCACCACGACTGGTATATCAAAGGCCGTGGTATGTACTACCCTGTCTGTGGGATGGTGCATATAAAATATCCCTTGCTGCTAATCAAAAAGAGTAGCCCATGAAGTGGTGACAGCGGGTTTCCTCTCTCAATATATGTGTGGTCCTTAACCATATGTCTGACACCATATAAGCGTAAATAAAATGTGTTGAGTGCGTCGTTAAATAAAACATTTCTTTCTTTCTCAAACATTTGTCGTACACTGCCTTTGAGTGTGCCATTGACTGTCTCAAGTTTGACTTGTGTTTTAAATCCAGGACGGTTACAGCGACAGCGAGCACGTGTTGTTGACGACGTTGACCCGGGTGAGCGGCTCGTGTTGGTGTAATATGCTAATTAGTTGACGGGTACGCTCTATCACACCCTGAACGGCCGTCATACTTACACTGTCTAATAGTCGTCTACAAATTGTGTACGGGTTTTTGTCGTCCACATCCTTCTGTCCCGGACTTCTGCCTAAACCTTAGATGTTTTCATTTAAATTTGTGGTATGTTCGATCACTGATAAGCTTATTTTCGTGCTTATATCTGGTTGAGGTTGAAGCACGCTGTCCTGGACACACACCTCGACTATGTCAGTTGTCCAGGACAGCGTAACTGGTGGTTAGTGGTCAGTGAGAGAGACCTCATTGTCATTATCTTACACCTCCCCGCTGAGAAACTAAAACTCACTCAGGGTGGGAGGCGGTACCGAGACACGAGCCCAGTATCTACCAGCCCATGGTTTAATCCACTATTATTAATCAGTAGTAGAACGCTCACCCCAAGTGTCATGGTTCGTATGATCGACACTCCGCGGCGGACCAGTCCCCGTCCACACAATTGCTGGATGACTGGCGTATCAAATACCATGCTATGTGCTGTCCTGTCTGTTGTGTAAACCATATAAACGACCCTTGCTGCTCTTAGGTAAGCGTAACCCATGTGACACAGCGAGTTTATCTCATCTCCACCAAGTGTTACATGACTTCAAATCCCGTGATTAACAATATGTTGAGTTGTCTTGAAGCAACGTTCCTCCCCTCATAATCTTGAGTTAATGTAGCTGGACTGGCTAATACATGTAGAAACAAAACACAAAACGTTTTTTACAGGCTTCAGCAGTGGGTAGATGCGGACCGGCCTTGTTGGCGCAGTGGTTAAACCATCCCAATACAGGCTGGTAGGTACATGGTTCGCAACCCGGTACCGGCTCCAACCCAGAGCGAGTTTTAAAAGACTCAGTAGGTAGGTGTAAGGCCACTACACCATCTTCTCTCTCAATAACCAACTAACAACTAACCCCGCTGTCCTGGACAGACAGTCCAGATAGCTGAGGTGTGTGTCTGGGACAGTGTGCTTGAACCTTGATTTGATATAAGCACGAAAATAAAATAAATAAAGTAGATGCGGATTTGTATATTGGCTCTACACATGAAATGTTAACGGCTTAGCCAAGATTTGCAAGACCACTTCATAGACTAAACTAATCTATAGATTCTGTGCCAGACACACGGCTGACGGGATGTGTGCTGTATCCAGGGTGCCGACTCCTAAGTGGATAATAACAGGGGGAAAGAAAAACAAAGATTATCTGTTCTATAAATATAAATGAGAATGTCTATTATTTAAGTATAAGATGAACTATTTAAAAGCAAGTCCCCGACAATGAGGCTGTATGCATGCGTTGAGGTAAAACAAAAACACACGATGCTAAGACACCAAATTCCTTGCAATCATTCATTCATTCATTTCAACTTATTTCCGTGGTCATATCCAATTAACGTTCAAGCACGCTGTCCTGGCCACACACCTCAGCTATCTCGGCTACCTCAGCTATCTCGGCTACCTCAGCTATCTCTGTCCAGAACAGAGGGTTAATTGTTAGTGGTTAGTGAGAGAGAAGAGGGTGTAGTGGTCTTACACCTACCCACCGAGTGGTAAAACCATGTTTAAATATTCTATAAGTACGGAGTTTGTTTCCACCATTTTTGCTCGTAGACGTGTCACGTTCCAAAACATTTCTCCATTTAATTTTGAAACCATCTAATGCTTTTCTTTCCGTTTCTGTTAAATGATTCATTATAATATTAAAACCCAGAGCACTAAATTTTCTGTGAAATTTAAAATGCCAGTTTTTAACAATGTAAACCTGATGTATTATTCTATTCGACCATTCTAAAACACTAAAATTCAGCCTATTAAAATTACGTTTGAGTGTTCTACACCACGTCAGAAGCATTACAGGTTGAAATAATACCACTAGGACCTGGTTTAAGGTTCACAAATTGGGAAGACCACTTACCCGTTCAGTTAAACCTACACCTAATTAGTGAGCTCACAGTTACGTGTCTTACCTCCCGTTTCTCTTTGTCCTGATCCATAGTCTTAAACACTGTTCATCTTCCCAATCTCTGCATTACGCAAAGATGCACTTTTTAAATCAAAACCAAAACAGTTGCTATTGTCCATTAGCTTATAAACGTAGACTGGTCTAAACTCTCGGTTTGAGATCCAATACAACAAACTGTGATGTCAAGTTAGAGGGTGTACAGTCATTTAGCGTGTTGGAAACTCCGGGATATAAGCACGTTACTATCTAGCAAACAAACATACCATGATCATTACCAGCTTTTCTTTTTAAACAAGCTGCACCAAATATTTCTCTTCTAAATTTCAATGATGGACAACTTACGAATATTTTTCGAGGTAAGTGCGTAAACAATTTTTAAAAAGAATTTTTGAGATTTAAAACTTACTGGAAATAAATAACAAAAATGCAGACTTTTAGTAGGCCGTGGTTTGGTTTATTTATTAATGTTGCGGTTTTCGAGACGATTCCAAGGTCTTGTCTGGCCTGGTCCTTCTCTATGTCTGAACTCTAATAGTTTCAGCTGTATTTGCCGAGTCGATTCTGTTCAGTTCTAACGTTTTGGTCGTCATCTATAAAATCGTCTGCGAGTGCGGTGCAGGGTTGGCACCATTGTCGCGAGTTTTCTTGAAAGTGGCGAATACAGCACACGCTACCCTTGACACCCGATAACTGTAACGTTGAAATGTCGCTAAACATTCATTTAGTTGTGGTGCTGGGGTCTTGTTAAACATTAATTAATTAATTAAATATTCCTTCTTTTCATCCAGTCATCCATCCAGTCATCTATCCATCCATCCATCCATCCATCCATCCTTCCCTCCCTCCCTTCCTTCCTTCCATCAATCCATCCTTCCTTCAGGTGTATTTTGTCACACAATTTACAGTAAAATGTTTCTTTAGTTGTGGTGCTGGGATCTTGTTAAACATTAATTAATTAATTAAATATTCCTTCTTTCCATCCAGTCATCCATCCAGTCATCTATCTATCCACCCATCTATCCCTCCCTCCCTTCCTTCCTTCCTTCCTTCCATCAATCCATCCTTCCTTCCGTCAGGTGTATTTCGTCACACAATTTACAGTAAAATGTTTCCATTACTGATTGATTACGTCGTTCTTATGGTTTCATTGGACCAAATAAATTCCGATTGCAGATAATGTTAACATTTCCTAATAAGACTGATGTAAACAGCGTATTAACAACACGCCCGGGCAGTACACCAATAAAAAGTATAGTCGTATTTAATCTACTTGTTAAAAATAGGGGTGGGGATGGGGTGGCACATATCATTTAAGAGAATTGACGAGGATAAGAATTTATTAACAACCCTCATTTTTCTGCAAATAGCAAATTCGTTTATGTTTGTTTCGGTTATTTATTATTATTATTATTATTATTATTATTGTTGTTGTTTCTTTGGCAGTGGGGTGAGGGTGTGTTTTTATATACATATCCTGCGCTGGTTTGAGCCTCTTGCGTAATATCGTATACAGCGTAACAACTGTATACTAATTAAAAGTGTGTTTACTGATGGACATTGGATAGCAGTATTTATACAGATAACCCATGTTACTTATTACTACCAGTCAGAGCTGCAGCTAGTTTTAGGCCGGGCATAGTCACGGTACACTTCGAACTTTGACACGAATCACTCTTCTTTGGGACAATGTCAAAGGGACGCTGGGCAGGGCCGACTACTCCGATTACAATAAGTCTTCATCTTCAAAACTGTCCCCCCCCCTCCCCCCCCCCCCCCCCCCCCCGGTAGGGACGGCGTGTTTGTGTAACCACTCAGGCCATTGTTTTAATTGTTGTCTCATACATGATGTGTCAAACATGGGACGTGTAACAAATGGGAGGATACCCCTCATATATGTATACATGGTAACAGAAAATTAGTGATACTTTGTCTACAGAGAACGTAAAGTTTGTTTATTGGTTGTCAAGTATTTGGTAAGAAAAGGGCATCGTAATTTGGATACCTTGAGCCCAATATTTTTATTTATGTGTTTGTCTGTGTATGTGTGTGTTTGTATGCATGTATGTATATATGTATGAATATCTACATATTGTATGTATATATGTAGGTAGGCAGGTAGGTAGGTAGGTACGTACGTACGTATGTGTGTCAGTTTGTGCGCGAGTGCGCGTATTTGTGTCAGTTTATGCGTGAGTGCGCGTATGTGTGTCAGTTTATGCGTGAGTGCGCGCGCGTGCATATACAGGTATATATATATATATATATATATATACTCTTCAAAAGAAGAAACGCAAAACCACATTGTCGTAACATTTGGAGAATTGATTTAATTATTGAATGGTGAGTCCGATAATTACCAAATGTTGCAGGATTGTTCACAATTCACTCTAGTCCATTGTGAGTAAGTGATAGGACACACCACCAAGGTCAAGGTCATCTGGAGTCAATACCGGGTGTGGCCTCCGCGTGTGTTGACAACTGCCTGGCACCGCCTGCCCATTGAAGCAACCAGAGTACGGATGACGTCCCGGGGGATGGTGGCCCACTCGGCCTGCAAGGCTGCTGCCAGCTCGGGCAGGGTCTGGGGCTGTGGTTGTCGCTGTCGGAGGCGTCGGTCCAACTCGTCCCATAGATGCTCAATTGGGTTCAAAATCCGGTGATATCGATGGCCAAGGAAGGACATTAATGTTGTTGTTCTGTAGGAAAGCCGTTGTGAGACGTGCTGTGTGAGGCCTGGCGTTGTCATGTTGGAACACTGCGTTGGCGTTGGCCATAACTGGAACGATGTGTGGCCGGAGGATCTGGTCAATGTAGCCCTGTGCATTCAGGTTGCCCTGCACGTGGACCAGGTCAGTTCTGCCAGTGTGTGAGATGGCTGCCCACACCATGACACTACCCCCGCCGAATCTGTCCACTTCCTGCACGCAGTTTGCCGCATAACGTTCACCACGACGCCTATACACGCGACATCTTCCATCATGACGTCGGAGCAGAAATCGGGACTCGTCACTGAACCACACCTGTCTCCATCGCAGTTGAGGCCATTGTCGATGAATCTGGCACCACTGCAGTCGGAGTCGACGGTGTTGTGGTGTTAAGATGACACCTCGAACTGGACGTCTGGCACGAATTCCTACCTCACGTAGGCGGTTCCGTACGGTCTGGTCGGATATCCTGCGCAAACCTGGTATTGCTGCGGCTGTGGAGGTGGCAGTAGTCAATCGTTCCCGAAGGTGGCGTACCCGGATGTAGCGGTCCTGCCCGGGGGTAGTGACCCGTGGTCGACCGGATCTAGGGAGGTCACGTGTTGATCCATGTTGCTGGTAACGGTCCCACAGTCTGGAGATGGTGCTTGGGGACACATGGAATGCCCTGGCAACGGCCGTTCTGGATTCGCCTGCGTCTAGTCGGCCGATGGCATTGTTTCTCTGCGGTTCACTGAGACGTGGCATGTCCTGGATTGTCAACTGTCGGCCAGATACAGAGGCCAGGCAAGCGAACACCCTGCACTTTTATACTGTCGGTGTTCATGTTGCACGTGCAGACAACGCACGTGCAGTGGTGACATGGTTTGCACGTGGCTGCGTTTTTGCGAATATTCACATTTTGAAACTTTATTTTACAGTAGCTGCGTTTTATCGAATGTAACCGTGGGAATGTGTTTGGGACATGCAATGACCTTATATTCACAAAGCATGAACCGGTAGGAAACATAAAATCGGAGTTATAACCCATTTGTACCCTTTTGCGTTTCTTTTTTTGAAGAGTATATATATATATATATATATATATATATATATACATGTTTAGTTTATATTATTATATTTGTAGTATTACATGTTTATGTTTAGGTATTATTCTGCAAATACCATTAATAATTTGTAGAAAGTAATAAATAATTTGCTCTTTAACACAAATTGGCAACAAGTAATGTATTTGTAGGTATTGAACTTTCTGCAAATACAAAACATTACATACCAGTGCCTTTGGTACGGCATTCGTGGTGTACAAGTTGGAACTGGAAAACTAAGTGATGGATCTAAAGATGAGTGTCGATGTTATGACCCACCACACGTCTCACTAACAAGTAACCCGCTATCCTGCTCAGACAGTCCAAATAGCGGAGGTGTGTGCCCAGGACAGTGTGCTTGAACCTTAATTGGATATAAGCACGAAGATAAGTTGAAATGAACGAATCTCTAGACGATAGTTTTGTGGTACTTTAGTAGTAGTACATTAATACATTGTTTAATTCCCGAGTTTTGTGGTACTTTAATGGGTAGTACATTAATATATTGTTTAATTCCCGAGTTTTGTGGTACTTTAATGGTAGTACATTAATACATTATTTAATTACCGAGTTTTGTGATACTTTAATGGGTAGTACATTAATACATTGTTTAATTCCCGAGTATAAGAAAGTCTGGAAACACACATTTTTAATTATCTATATAGTCGCACTTATTACGTTTCAATATCTTACATACAATATACTGCAGGCTTTTCGTTGTTTACAAGCCAAGTGGGGCCTTGGACTATACTAACGGCAGCTGGTCAAGGCTGGGCGAGGGTCAAGGCAAAACAGTTAATTGCGGTGCCGCGGATCAATAGGATTCACTACTAACCACGCGACATGGAAGTACGCACGTATATCACGCACCCAGCGCTTTTTGAGATGTTCGTGCGTGATGTCACGACCCCTAACTGTTCGTACGCCTACTGGCCCACACCGGAAGTCCCGAGGGGATTTTCCTAGTTTCCTGGCAGTGTCAGACTCTCTCAAAACAAGGTAAGCATTCCCTACTTACTTTGATAGAGAAGACAAAAGTGGAATTTGGAGTCTTGCTAATTGTCACAGCGCTCGATGACCGAGTTGAACAGGTCTGTAAAGTGTTTTTACATACACCACCACCATCTAAACAACGACACCCGTCAAATGTTTGTGTAGACCAGAAACGTACCCGATGCACAAAAGAGATTTAAGAAACCATAAAGGCTCGTTCACACTGTCCGCGGCGCTTGCTTTTTGGGGGGCGGTCCACCAGTAGAAGCGTTCCGTCGGCCGCAATTATTACACCCACTACAGTATGTGTTTTTGTATGAAACGTTATTGGCCGAATTTACGAAGCCGGTTTTTGTTTAACGCAGGTGTTTAAGCACTGTAAATATATGTAGTTCAACCCGCGCTAAAACTATAGCTGTGTTTTGAACACTTGATACATCACAGACATAACCAATCAGTTATTTTATTGCAGGTGACTGCAAGCGTTTTCAAAACGCACGAATTGCACACACCCTGTGCAAATTTTCCCATTGCAAACCGTGTATTTCAGTTTTTGTTTCGGCACGTCACGCACGCATGGTACCAGGTCACGTCAGGTCATAGGTTAACGTGCACATTCTGAACAATCCGTTGCAGCACACGCCTGTCATGGGCACAGGTGTCGGGTCTCGCCGGCTCCTCATCCAGGAAACGGAAGGGTTTAGGTGGGTTGGGAGGGGATCGCCCGCGCTGGCATGTGCAAGGGGGCACAAGCAACCCGACCAGGGTCAGGGGTCGTATGCGGTGTAATGAGCCCTAAATAAGAACTGAGATTCGACCGTAACTATCTAGAATTCATTGTACATGACAGTGCGCCTATTCCACACGGATGATAACGATAATGAAAATCGGGCGTCACTGTATAATTCCGGTTACCTGGTTTTTCTACTCCGGTTACCTGCTTTAGTACCCAGGTAACCCACTATTCGCAAACATCAATTACATTACGTAACCGTTTCCTTCCATTCTGTTATCGGTTACCTCTAACTTGCAGAGCATGCATTATTTGCTGTAGGTATTCTATTCTCATCAAAAAGGTACACGTAGGTGGAAATAAGCGGTGTTGATAACTCAGTTGTGACTGAAACCGATTTAACAAAATATCGGACTTTTAGGTTTACGATGGTCAGTCGTAAGTTCACGTGTGTTTGTCATCATATGAGTTTGATGCTGAATATTATGTCATGATACAAGAGGTCCGCGGGTAAGGACGATATAACTGATATATGGGTATTTGGAACGTTAATATTACCGATATAACTGATATAACTGATATATGGGTATTTGGAACGTTAATATAACTGATATATGGGTATTTGGAACGTTAATATTAGTTTTAATTGTTAATATTAGTTTTAATTGTAACAACTACTTTTGAATCGTAGATTTACCATTACGTAAAAACTATCACTGGAACCTCCCCCCCCCCCCCCCCCCCCCCCACCACACACAACTAGCTAAGCCACTGTCGAAGAAGGAAATGGTCTAGGGGTTGAGGATTCCAACTAGTTCCGCACCTCATCTAGAAACCACTGATTAAACGTTGATAATAACACAGATCGATATCGGGATTAACTGGATTTAGAATAACCTGGATTTTTGCCCACGTAACCAATTGTTGGCTAACAATTACATTTCTGTCTTAACCCCGTTCCGTTTTATTTCGGTACCTGAAGACCTCGAACCAATAATTATTGGCATTGGTGGGTGAACAGATCGGTTACAGGCATTAGGGCAGATACGCGTGAAATTGACAGAGGAGGGAACGCTAAATCACGGGTGCACGCTCGCCTTATTAGAAATGGGTCATTTTATATAACTCCGAGACGGGACAATACATACCCTAGTGTGGTAAAGACCGCAGAACAGGGACCATGCTCTCCCTCCCCTTTTCCCCTGTTATTGTGCCAGACAGCTGAACATCTATTTGAACACATACATTTTAATAGGTTTTTGACTTCAGGCCCTCCAATTTCCGCCCCCGGTCCATTGCACTAACATATCTCTCCCACTTTGAAATACACTCCAGTGTACCTGGAGCTATCATGCAGTGAGGTGTAAGGTCGACGTCATGCTTCATGACTGGCAGATCAAAGACCGTGGTATGTGCTATCCTGTCTGGGGAAGTTCACATAGAAAAAGCTTTGTTGCTATCGATGAATAGGCTGTGGCGGTAGCTGGGTTTCTCCCCTCCCCCCCCCCCCCCCCTCTCTCTCTCTCTCTCTCTCTCTCTCTCTCTCTCTCTCTCTCTCTCTCTCTCTCTCTCTCTCTCTCTCTCTCTCTCTCTCTCTCTCTCTCTGTCTGTCTGTCCACCAAGTGACATATGAATCATATCTACATGTAAATAAGCATATTTCATAAAGTGCTGAAGTGTAGTTAAACAGATATCCCGTTCCTTTTCTCTAAACAACATAAAAAATATTATTCAAAATATACCAGAGATTTCAGTTCGAGATTAAAAATCTACGAGAAGTTTCAGCAGTAGGAGCCTTGGACTACGAGCAGCCTGTAAATCGATAAGTAGCAGGTGAGTAGTCTGAACCGCGTTTAAAAATGTCATATCTGCGATATCCACCAGCGGAGATTGTCTGACCGACAGCAGTATACTGCTGACACACTACAGGAGCGGGTCCACAATTTGGAGCCGACATCTGCAGCATCATCTAAACACGTAATTTAAGCCGTATAAACCTGCTACTAGTGATAGTAATGTATTCTGGCGGAACAGCGAAGATTGTCGAATCTTAATCTAAAATCTGAGATTACATGTTTAGCACGTGCATCACATTTAATGCCAGCCATTCAGTGCTGTGGATTTCCTGACCGAATCCTTCACGTTAGGTGCGGAAGGATCCTATCGGTTTAGCTTATTAGTTTTATAAATATTCTTTGCATTAAAAAAAGTAAAATAGAAGTTCATTTAACAGTCACGTAATTCTTTAAATGAGTAATTTCGTGAATTATTTTATACGAATCTACACCTCCTGGTACATTATGATTCTCCATGACGTAAACGTTTACGACTGCATTAGCAATATACAGGTGACCAGCAGTTATTGGCAGCTAAACGGTCTGGAAGAGAAAATCCAGGACTTCCCCTGTGCCCTAGTGGTGTCGTTACACTACGATACGATATGGTTATTAGGTGCCAGGAGCACGTGATCCGGTGGGGACGTTAAGTCCGGGTATCATGTAGTAAGTCTTGACGAGTTAGCAAACACGAAATGGGTTACCAGAATTTTATTGTTGCGTGTCCCAGAAGTGGTCTGACAGATGGAGTTTTTTTGTTGTTGTTTAACGACACCACTGGAGCACGTTGATTAATTTATCATCGGCTATTGGAATCTGGATGTCAAACATTTGATAATTCTGACAGTAGTCATCAGAGGAAACCCGCTGCATTTTCCCTAATGCAGAAAGGGATCTTTTATATGCACTTTACGACACAAATCACACACCACTGCCTTTGTCCAGTTGTGTTGCACTGGTTGGAACGAAAACAAACCCCAATCAGTTAAATGGATCCACCGAGGTGGTTCGATCCTGCGACACAAGCACCTTAAGCGAGCACTCGACCGACTGACTGAATGAATAAATAAAAACCAATAATGATTAAATGAATGACGATAGACCCAGGCCTGCCCTAAGCCACCCCTCTAGATCTTCGCAACTTAGAAAAGGTCCAAAGTCCAGCCTCTACCACTTTGACCAGGCTAACAATAAGCAGACTGATTAAATGGCCAGTGCGGCTGCAGAGAAATCGCAGCAGCTTATCTCAGCTATTTAGTAACGAGCTAATCACGCAATGTGCGTTAAACTCTGATACGTCACCGAATCACCAATCGATTATCGCCCCGATTTATCAGCGCCCTGCTGCTGCCAGCTGCATTATGCCAGCCAACACAGAGCTGGGACAAAGGTGAAGGTCGCGAGCGATCGAGCTAGCACGTGGACACCACGTTCTGATGTAGCGGCATGTTCTGTCATAGGTTTCCACGTCTCTCTGCATGTCGCCGCACCATGAAGGTAAAGGTCATTCCGGAAATATAACGGGGGAACTTCACCCGCAGTCTTTCATGTGTCATTTGACAAGTCGCTTGACGTGAGGTGGTTCATACAGAACAACAGGGTGGCAGTGTTACCGTGTGTTTTAACATAGGATCGCAGGACGTTTATGTAGCCTAGACCTTGCATCTTGGTAAACGGATGGAGTCGCTAACGAGAACGCTGGCGGTTTGCGGAGTGAGGACAGATTTGAGTTTTCTCTTTTCTGAAGGCAGTCACTGCATTGAGTGTGTCAATCTGAGACTTGTGCCGGCAGATAGCGCGAGTACGCAATATACCACGGAGAAGGTAACAATCATTAATTAGTCGGGAACATTTCTTGTTGCGTCCGTACGTACATTCTTTAGAGAAAATCATTTTGACATATTTTGTTATTTAACAACTATTTATTATATTTATAATAAAAACAAATGTTATTTATTTTTAATTTTAGATTTGATTTTGTGATTTGCACTTTTATTCATAGATGAATGCCAGTTACTTTATAGAGGGTAGAAAATTGGATAGACCTTTGTTGTCGGTTTTACCCTTTTTGTATTTCGCTAGTTTATAAAATGCTATTACATGTATATATTTTTTGCTCCAGCTTTTGTTTACCAAACTCTTGGATATGTAACACACCAAGCATAAAGTAGAACGCGTGGGGCATTCGCCGTCTGCTCGATTGTGTAGTGTATAAAAATGTTTCATATCGTGCAAGCATGCCCCTGGCACATACAAACAAACATATATATATATATATATTATACTTTTTTCTGTGTGCAATTAGTCTTTTTGTCTGTGTGCAATTACTAAGTACGACTCTGTGCGTGGTTATACGGTATCCCTTCCATCGCACGTGAAGCGAGCGCTCTACCTCTAAGCCACATTCCTCCTTCCAGGTGTGTGCGGTAACTTAGTGATACATACATACTTCGCCTGAGGTGCGATGTGTCGGTTGGTCCTTTGCTTTCGATGGACTCGTTTCCCCGTCACATTTAGACTACCAACTGCCAGCACAAAGTTGGCCAACTTTCTGCTGTCACGACTTCTACTACTGTTAAGTTGCTAGCATGAGCGCTATTCCAATTCGATTCTCATCGTATATAACCCATTAGTTGTTAATCTGAGCGCAGACGTCGTAAGTTGAAAGTTGGGGAAATTACAACGCAACCGTCGTGTTGGCAAACTTCGTCATGACAGTTGGCAGTCTTAGTCTAGTATTGTCATCTGGAGAACAGAAATTTAATGTATTGCGATGTTTTGAAGAGTTGGCAAACAAGACCACCCTCGAGAACACGTCATCCGAACTGACACACATAAGTCGAAGGTGTCGTCTCATCCACAACCATAACACAATGTAATCGTCTTGTCTTATCTCATAGTCTATATTTTTCAATGTTCTTGTTTTTCAGAACCTTCCAGTTGTGGAATCGTTTCCCGTCTCGCCGTACACGAGCACCAACATCTACTGTAGCTACGGTCCTCGCTGTTCGACACCGAGGAAGAACCGACATACGATGCCCTGGTCGAGACCCTGCAGTCCGCACAACATGCATTCGTTAGACAAACATCTCCAGGAAGAATCCCCCAGGACCGACATGCCGGCAGTGAAAGGCATTTTGACTTTACTCTTTTGTATTGTGTACGCTGCTGTTCTCTTCATCGCCGCGGCCATTGGTTCTAGGCTGGTGACGTCATTTAGTACTTCCGGTAAGTCCTGCTTGTCTCCTGTGTTATATTTTACGGGGTGAACAGCGATTGGTTCTAAGCTGTTGACGTCATTTAGATATTGGTTGTCTCCTGCTGATTGTGTCCCACCTGCTACCGACTTGGTCCGGCTGCAGATGCTCTCTTGCATCTGACAGTACAGGCGGTCCCTCCTCTCCCCCCCCCCCCCCTCTACACCTTTCCTGTCATGACAGGCGTGCGCTACAACAGCTTGTTCTGAAGGTGCACGTAAAACCCTATAACCTGACCTGACCTGACCTGATTGTGTATGAGATGGATGTTAGTTGCTAGCCATAGTCGTTTGCGCTCGCTTGATGCGCTGTCGGTCTAGGATCGATCCCCGTGGGGCTATTTCGTGTTACAGTCGGGGAACGACTGGTATATCAAAGGTCGTGATTTGTGCTATCCTGTCTGTGGAATAATGCATATAAAAGACCCCTTGCTACTAATGAAAAGAATGTAGCGGGCTTCCTCTCTAAGACTATATGTCAGACTTACGATTGTTTGTTGTGTCGTTATAACAAACTTCTGACAGATCCTCCTCAACTGAAATGGCTCTTAAATATTAGTGTTTGTATATCCAGAGCGTTTGTCATTTTCTTCATGTTTGTAGTAACTAAACCGTCGTTTTTACTTAATAGATATTGTCTATACGAAATTATTGGCAAATAAAATGTAGTCTCAATCAATTTCCAGAAACATCCAGTCCATCAGAACACCGATATTCTAATAAAGAAGAAAATACATTTCATACATAATATTGGTGATTAAATATGCTTTGTTTGGTCGTAATCATGTTAGCAAATTCAGAACGGTCATTTTAATGAATAATGACTAGTTCCACATGCTCCCCTCCCCCCCCCCCCCCCCCTTCAATATCTACGTATTTATTTACAGTTACTTTTGTCATATCTTCTAACAGAAAGAAAGCGAAATTGACAGTACGATTCATTTTAATCAGATTGGTTGTGCTTTGTTGTTATTCTTATTTTCTGCATGTTTGTGTTTTTCAGTTAAATCAACGACAGGATATAAACTGGAATCGTGGGAATCGTCGGAATGTAAGAAACACCAGTATGTTAGACAAAGGACAGTTCGGTTTGGAAACTGAAACGATTAGATACCTTTTGTATGTTTGTAACACATTCGTATTGGTGCTATATGTAGATGGATGCATACTTGATATTCCGCCTCGTTCAAGGTGTACACGTTAACGGAGGACTACACGAAGTCTTTGTTTGGCATCATTTGCTGACTGCGCTATTGACCATTCCAAGTTTTGTAATAGGGCAGCTTATACTGGCGTGTATCGGCTCGATAGATATCAATACACTAGTAGCGATATCAATTAGCAGACTTTACAAATACGAGTTTTTTAGTTATCAGACTTTACAAATACGAGTTTTTTAGTTGTCGGACTTTACAAATACGAGTTTTTTAGTTATCAGACGACTTTACAAACACGAGTTTTTTTGTTGTCGGACTTTACAAATACGAGTTTCTGAGTTGCCAGACTTTACAAATACGAGTTTCTGAGTTACCAGACTTTGCAAATACGAGTTTCTGAGTTACCAGACTTTGCAAATGTGATTTAAAAAAAGACGAAATCGTCCAGTATGATGAAATAAACACTTGGCATGTTTTGATAATGCATTAGTTACAAATGTCATGAATATAATTCTCTATAGAAGGTTACAAGCGGCAGAAATAAACACTTGGTATGGTTTGATAATGCATTAGTTACACATGTCAATGACATGAATATAATACTCTATACAAGTTTACAAGCGGCACAACTGATAAACTCGAGTTATCTAAAGTTATGCTATTCTCCAAGAACTAGGACAGCTAGAGGCGAACACGAGATGAGTTGCACACAAATACATTCTGTCACGAGTTGTCGAACTTCACAAATGTGAATGTCTATAGAACTGTGAAACACGAAGAAAATTGCCAGAGAATTGTAAATAAAGTTAAACAAAACACTGATTCGTTGAAGAGTTATTCAACTTTACCTATGCAGTTCCAAAGAAGTACGAAACTGTGAGACAAACTTTTAATGCGTGTTTTTGAAGTCGACTGTGACAGGTTTGAAGTCTGTATGACGAATGCAAGATATACTCTGGGATTTCCAAACATCATTTGTCGAAACTGACCGTGTGATAATACCATTGATATGTGTATACTATTTATAAGTGCTGCTTTTCTGAACGACCCTGCAGTGTTGTTTGTAGAACTGTATTCACCAACTCGAGTTTGATTTGTTTATTTTATTTGTATCCGGGCATAAAATTTGATTTTTTTTTTAGACAAACGATATGTCGTTCGTGTGGTTTTAGTGGTTTTCTCCAGTGGTTCAGATAAAAATGAAAAGGTTAACCGGCAACGCTAATCAAATGAGAATCTAAGATGGGCGATTTTCGTAGCTTTTCTCCAAATTCTTATCATAAATACTAAATTATTATTATTATTTGGTATGCTGGGATTAACTTGAAAGCTGCCATTTACATTTCAGCACACTACCCTATCGGTTCTGTTACAGGGGAGTACTTGTTGGCGCCAAACAATAGTCTGAACGAAACGGGAATTTCCCGGAAGCTTTGAGCTTCCGGGTCTGAACGGAAAGACCCGAAGTTCTGCGAATCCTCAATGGATGCTGCAGCTCGGTGTTTCACCATGTTCTAATTTCCACTTCGTTATTTTAAAGTCCCTTATTGAACGTACTATTTTCTTCGCTGTGCCGACTTTGTAATTGACCGCGATGTCGAGTTCAAACAGATGCATTGTTTTTATCTCACACCTGCAATGCTAGGCCCGTTCTCTTATTATTTTATTCCAAACATAGTTATATTAGCCAAAACATGTCAGTTTACATTTTCTGACGAGCGATTATAGTTTTTGCACGAACCATCCGTCGTTCGTGTCGATAATGGTTTTGCATAACCGACAGACGAACGACAGAATCGTTCGTGCCAAATTTTATGCCCTGTTGTATACAGTATTATCTTGTATAAGATTATTACATTTTTATTTTATGGAAGACAAGTTAAGCTGTCATGTAGTAAACGTGGTTGCTTAACTTTTGTTTGCAAGTATTACTTGGTTGTAAAAACATTTTAGAAAATTGAAATGTCATTCACATTTTGTACACGTTTCCTTTTGGAGAGTGTTTTGTTTTGTTGAAGCAGTGTTTTTGTACATATTTAATTCTGTGTATGTTGGATTATTACGACGATATTACTCCTTACTTCACGTTATGTATTGCATTATTAATACCCATGGTGTGTGGTCTTCAGTTACGTGTACAGGGCAGATAGAACGCGATACTTGGGTGTGGTTTACGACTAGGTATAGAAGACTAATGGGTCATTGTTATTACGTCATCGAACACGAGCAGTTCAAGCAGATGTTGTGAGGTTTTAATAATTCACGGACGATAGGGGAATGTAGAGTTAAAAACGATTTCTTGTTAAAGGCTGTGAAGTGACCCACATTATGTTTAACTGAAAGTCACTGAAAACAAGTGTAGTTTTTATAAAACTGTTAAGTTATTAAACGGATACGGGACGAGAAAGGATAGGGGAGGGGAGGAGGAGGGGGTCAAGATGTAATGATAAGAAATTGGTTTGAATATAAACAAGGGACAGTATGGGAAAGATTCGGTTCGCTTCCTATATCCTCCCTTAATAGTGTTGTTAAAGGTTGTTCCTAAGCCATCAGTATGTGTGTATGTTTGCCGCGTCTGTGTGTTAGCGCGCGTCGGTGCGTGGTGTGTGTGTGAGAGTGCGTGGTGTGTGTGTGAGAGTGCGTGGTGTGTGTGTGAGAGTGAAAGGTTGAAAAGTCGTTGAACATCCTATACTGATCTCCATTTTAAACGCATCAGCCAGTTTTGTACTTACAACGCATAGTACATTCAACTGATTTTGTATGACTGTGTGTATTCTGGTAGGAAATAAATAAACTGAAATTGTAAAGGCCTACACGGGTTAGGATTATTGTGTGTTTTATAGCAGCCTCGCCCATGGGATTGCCATAGCAACAGAAAACTGGGTGATGCGTTTTCAATGGAGTTCAGTATATATTTGCATTTTTGTTACAAGTTGTTAATAAATCATTGAACACGTTGGTTTTTATTTGTGGCTGAGAAAAATAAATACGTAAAATTCTATGTTGTGTTTAAGTTATTATTATGATGTGATTAACATTAGTGGAATATATCAGCACAGTTGAGAGAGAGAGAGAGAGAGAGAGAGAGAGAGAGAGAGAGAGAGAGAGAGAGAGAGGGACAGAGAGAGAGAGGTGGACAGAGAGAGAGACAGAGAGAGGGACAGAGTGAGAGGGAGAGGGGACAGAGAGAGATAGAGAGAGGGGGCAGAGGGAGAGAGAGAGACAGACCGACAGACAGAGAGAGTGAGAGGGACAGAGAGAGAGTGAGTGAGAGAGAGAGGGACAGAGAGAGAGAGAGACTGTGAGAGCGAGCGAGAGAGAAGCGAGCGAGGGGGGGGGGGGAGAGATAGAGAGAAAGAGAGAAGAGAGAGGGAGAGAGAGTGAGTGAGTTTGTTTTGGTTAACGACACTACTAGAGTTATTAATCATCGGCTACTGTATGTCAAACATTAGGTCATTTTGACGTATAGTCTTAGAGAAGGAAACTAGCTACATGTTCCCATTAGTATCAAGAGATCTTTTATATTCACCAGCCCACAGACAGAATATCACATACCACAGGTAGTGGCGCACTGGTTGGAAATAGAAATACCCCAATGGGACCACCGACGGGGAGCGATCCTAGACCAACCGCGCATCAAGCGAACGCTTTACCATTGGGCCACGATTTAGAGATTGGTGATAGAGAGAGAGGAGGGGAGGAGGAGAGAAGATTCCCGTTGCCGCTACATTCGATACTAAAAAAAGTGGCAAGGGTTTATACGTAGGCTCTACTTTGATAGATCATTGCAACACATACCACGGCTTTTGGTATAACTATCACGGGACACTGGAATGGTCCGTTTTCGTACAGATTCACAACAGCTGGTTTATGATGTGAACACCCCCTTCCATTAAATGCAAAGAATGTCGCTACCCTAGCGGACAACGAATTGAGCGAACACTGACCGCCCGTCGAATACATCTTTGTTGAGTTGCCTTCCCTTCCACAGTCCGCTTCTCGTTATATCTCGATATGTTCACTGTAGCTGTAGTCTGCTGTAGCTCGATGGTAGAGTGTTCGCCCGAGGTGCGCTGGGTCGCAGGATCGATCGCCCTCAGGGTTTTCCCTCTATATCAACCAGTACCCCGCGAGTAATACATATAACAAATCGTTTTGTGCTTTACCGTTAGGTGGCGACAGCGCGTTCCTTCTGTCTGCCACAATGGCCAAATGACCATGAGTTGGACACCAAATGGCCATACTTTCAAATATGCTGAGTGTCGTTAAATGAACATTCATTTCGTTTCCCATCGACTGCAGCTAGCGATGACGGAGCCCACGTCGTGGTATGACGTCGTCGTGGTGTGACGTTGTAGACGCTGGTTACATATGGAGAGCAAATCAAATTCTCAAATTCGGGCAAAAAACAAAACAAAAAAAGATATTCGTGCAGAATGAGCTTGCTTGAATCTTTTTAGCCATGTATTTCCATCATTCAACCCATAAAATCAGTTGTAATCCATGTAGAAATGCGTAGTGATTCGTTTGTAACCCTATATAGCTGTTTGGTAGTAATGCAAATATGAATAAATGCTGTTTTCAAGATTAGGAAATTTTCGTTTAATTAGGGCAAAAATCAGCCTGCCCCCCTACAAAAATGGGAGCCCGTACGCCTATGAATGGACGAATGGTTATCAACACCTCAGCATGAAACACGTCGGCTGTTGGACTGCTATCTAAAGGCTGATCTTATCAACGGCCCTGTTATGTGCTCTCCTTTCAGTAGAGAGGTGCAGATAAAAGATCTGTTATTGCTAATGAACAAAATAAATGTCGGGTTTCCTCTGAAGACTATGTAAAAATTATCAAATAGTTGACATCCAATAGCCGACGATTAATTAATTAATGTGCTCTAGTGGTGTCGTTAAAATATAAAACTGTTTCACCTTCCGATTAGAAACAAACAGCACGTACCACAGATTCGATATACGAAGTAATTTATTTGTACCATAGATTCAGTATGAGTTATAGAACGCTAAAACAAGAAACACCCCAAGGGGCTCGTCAAGCAGGACCGATCCTGTGACAAATGACACTTGATCAAGCAACACCACCGAGAACCCCTTCCCCGCCCCCACTCCCAGAGAACTCTTGAATGTGTTTTAGTCAACATTTAAAAAACAGTTATCTCCCCTGAACTAACGAAGACTGACTGGCACGAACTCGCTATGTTATGCCGGTAAACGTTCAAAACTGCCAACACTACTTTCCAGTAATCTGTAAAAATACTTGTTCGAATTTTAAAGTGACGTAGAAAGGTTGGACGTGTACGTATTCGACCAAAAGGACAGATTTTAGTTCTGGCTGTCTGTGTAACGTGCGTGCTATTCTGCTAATTTAACTTACTGAAGCTGGTCCGCATGGACGATATCTGAAGCAGCGGCGGCGGTGGTGGTGGTGGTGGTGGTGGTGGTGGTGGGGGGGGATACCTAATCTCTAATGCGGGGTACACTCTTTAGTGTGGAATGAATGAATGAATGAATGAATGAATGTTTAACGACACCCCAGCACGAAAAATACATCGGTTATTGGGTGTCACACTATGGTAAAAGCAAAACAAATTCATCACAGATAGAGACTGACTTTTACTCAAAATTTTAATTTGTGCTGTATTGGCCATTCTCAAAGAGAATGTTACACCCCTGCACCACGGTGAGGTTAGAGCAAGTGTGGAGACAAAAGCCTGATTTTTATCTTTATTTATCAGAGTAGGACAACACTCGTACATTTTCGTCATCAAGTGGAAGGCCGCGTGACCCTTATTGCGTTTGGTGGCACTAATACGCTTCCGTAGTCACGGACTTGTTTTCTTTTTGTTTGTTTTAGTTTTTAATTTTTAAAATACTTTTTTGGGGGTGTAGGAACTTACCAACACTTCATATCAAATCTCACATACACTCTTCACCCCACTCCATAAATTCAATGTAAAAGATCGCCGTCGGCCTCACCCAATCTTGTTAGTTTCATTATTACATACCCATTACATCTTACTATATAAATACAGTCCTGAATACAAAAATTAAATACACTTTTCCGTATTCAACTCAACTGCCGGAACTATACCGTATTCAACGCTACTATTTATAGCACATGGTTACCGGGAATGCCCTTCGCGATATGTAAACAAAGTTGGTGCTTGGTTTGAATTGCCTAGTAAAGCAGTTAACTGTTAAGCATGTTTAAAATGCTATTTTGTGGAAAATTTGAACTGAAAAGAGACGAAAACGGTGACAAATATGTACAATTTCATGGGCGGATCCAAGGGGGGGGGACCAGGGGGACGCGTCCCCCCCAAAAATTGTTCAAGTGCCCTCAAAATGTCCAAGTGGCAAGTGTGGGAACTATTTTCACGTGCCCCTATCCAAAACGGTTCAGGCACGTCCACCATGGATCCGCGTTCTGGCTTCGTCAGCCCACGGTTCCATGGCGGAGTGTCCAAGTGCCCTTTTTGTTTGTAGAATTTTTTTTTTTTTTAAGTAAAAAATAATTATATTGTAGATAAATGAAATCAAGATTTTCGTGTACATGCGCAAGCTTGCAGATATGTGTCTGTGTTATTGAGTCTCAATGGGGCCCCATTGAGGTTCTAACGCGAGTGACGCCAATTTACTTCATTATTGCTAGTATATTATGACGTAGAACTGTAGGAATTCATATTAATTGTAAATATCAAAACTTGTAGTAAGGTGCCCTTTTGACGAGTCAATGTGCCCTTCTTTTTTGGTCCCCCCCTAAAAATATTTCCTGGATCCGCCCATGAATTTAATGAGCGCGATACCAAAACTTGAGACGGGAACACTACTAACCAACGAGCTTTTAATGCACGATTAAGGTCGACGACAGTCACTTTTTGGACCCTTGTTTTGGCTTCGTACACAATACATGAATCATATCCAACGTTAATTTTTTTCATATGATATATTTGACAAAAGGCACTTTTTTATTTTTTAAAACTTAAACTTAATATTTTTTGTAGAATTATAAACAATTAAAATATACCGACCTGTGAACAGCGTTGTTTGCTTGTTGTAGAAATTTAACAGGGGTCAAGGTTAGTAGACCAGTTTTTATTTTAATGTGGCGAAGCATTGGAATAATATAGCTAATTTTGAATTTGAATGACATCAGAATTCCGATGACGTCACTTTGTACCTCCTTACAATAACCATAAATTGGGTACATGACGTTTCCGTTTTAAGAATGTTGGAAAAATTTTTTTTGGAACATTACTGAAGCACCTGAATGTGTTTGAAGAAAATTCTGTGATTAAAAAATTGTACCTTTTACGAAATATGGATTTCAAGTGAAATTACGGTAAGATATGCTATATTTATTGTGTACAAAGCCAAAACAAGGGCGCGAAAAGTGACTGTCGTCGACCTTAAAGTTATAACTTTAGTTTCCCCGTGAACTCAGATGCTTTTGCAAGCTACACGTTTTTAACTGCAAAAACACTTGTTATTCTCTTATTGGTTGGATTTTTGGTCAACAAAGTGTTATTGTCAGTTGTGATTTGTGAATTCATCATTATTAGCATAACCAGTGGCGTAACGGGAACATTTGTTTCTTGGGGGCGTTTTGTTAAAATATGGAATTATGCATTAGTTTTACCCATTTTTCACCCAATGTGAAAATAAACATATATTTATGCATGTACCTTACAGCTTTCTTTAAATTAAAAAAAGAAACCCGATGGAAATTTATGGGGAAGTACGTCTACACCACTCCCCTGAAAACGTCACTGAGAAGTAGCGGAAGTACAACGAACTATTTCTCAATGCGGCGGTACGTAGTCGTGTACCGGCTAGTTATGCAAATCAACATCCGGTCTTGAAATGCAAAATTTATTTATTTTTTATAATTTGCGTGATTTAAAGGAGGGTAATAAATAAAATACCACACTCGTTTTCGCTAGATATAATTTTTACGAAACTCGTGAAGTTCCCAAACGTATCTGACCTCACTTTCGTTCGGTCAGATACGTTTGGGAAGTTCACTCGTTTCGTAAAAATGTTATCTAGCGAAAACTCGTATAGTATTGTATATGTACGCAATGTATTCATTTGAGTACAAAATGTTTCTGTTTATACGCAATTTAGCTATTTCAGTACACTTTTTTATTTCAACAATCGCACTAAATTCTCAACGTTACGTATTAACGCTCCACTTATGGGGAATCCCCAACGTCATTCAAAGCTTGGGTTTCATGAAGCTATAATTCCAATCTCTAAAAATTCCTTTATTATAAACCCTTGGATTGGTAAAATTCGTATCACGTGATGATAAAAACTGGCATTCATAGCACCATGAATCTCAGTTTAGCACTATTTTTGGCTATATAGCCGGAACTACTTTATGAATTATGTCAACAAAGGAATCCCGAAGAATTTCCTTGAGATTCTATTTTTAGACATCAAACAGTAATCGTCTGCTGTCAAACTTCTAAACATCTTCACATATAAATTATACCATACAAAATAGGTCGCTGCAGACATTTTTATTAAAGGTTAAAAGTTATTGAATTTACTTACGTTATATGTTTATAGTGAATTAAAAATCCCACAGCTAAAAATCTATTTTGCCGATCCAAAAAAAGATTATAATTCCAATGGAATTTGGTATTTTACAAAAGCAATTTCAAAAACAAAATTCAGTCAGTTCATGCCAACCATTAGCAGTAACGCGCATTCAACAGCATTGTCCTTAATGGTTCTATTAAATATCTTTAACAAAATCTGGATTTCGGGTGACTTTCCTTCTGATTGGAGAAAAGCCATTGTCATTCCTATTCCTAAGCCTGGTAAGGATCCAACAAATCCTACCAGTTATCGCCCTATTGCTTTGACAAGTTGCATTTGTAAAACCATGGAAAGAATGATCAACCGTAGACTTGTCTGGTATCTCGAGTCCCACAAATTGCTTACTAACGTGCAATGTGGGTTCAGGCCTAGACGTAGCACGGTCGATCATCTTGTTAGATTTGAAACGTTTTGTAGGGATGCTTTTGTCCATAACCAGCATTTGGTATCGGTCTTTTTTTACCTCGAGAAAGCTTATGATACCACGTGGAAGTATGGGGGTTTGAAAGACCTCCATGGCATGGGCCTAAGAGGCCGTATGCCTGGCTTTATCTCAAATTTCTTACAGAATAGGTCTTTCAAGGTACGAGTGGGATCTACGTTATCCGATTCTCACTCCCAAGAGATGGGTGTGCCTCAAGGTAGCATCCTGTCAGTAACTTTATTTTCCGTGAAAATTAACAGCATCATCCAGTGTTTAAAACCTGGCGTTGATAGCTCGTTATATGTCAACGATTTTCAGAGTTGCTACAGGTCGTCCAGTATGAGTATCATTGAACGTCAGTTGCAGCTTTGTTTGAATAAACTTCAACAATGGGCAACTGACAATGGATTTCGATTCTCAAAGTCAAAAACAGTCTGTATGCATATCTGCCAGAAAAGAGGTCACCATTTAGATCCACAGCTGTTTCTGGACAAAACTCCGGTTCCAGTTGTGGAGGAGACCAAATTTCTGGGGGTTATTTTTGACAGGAGGCTATCTTTTGTTCCTCATTTACAGTATGTGAAAAAGAAGGGCTTAAAGGCCCTCAATATCTTAAAGGTTATTGGTAAGACTGAATGGGGAGCAGATCGAAAGGTTATGCTCCGACTTTATAGATCTTTAGTTCGGTCTAAACTTGATTATGGGTGCATTGTGTATGGGTCAGCACGTAAGTCTTACTTGCAAATGCTAGATCCTATACACAACCAGGGACTTAGGCTTTGTCTTGGTGCTTTCAAAACATCTCCTGTGGAGAGCTTGTACGTCGATGCACACGAACCTAGTTTGGGTGCTAGACGTGCAAAGCTTTCTCTGCAGTATGCTACAAAGATTAAATCAATGCCAAAACATCCTGCACACAATGCGGTGTTTAATAATAAATATATGAAGTTATTTGATGCGAAACCGAATGCGATTCGAAAATTTGGTCTTCGCATTAAGCAGTTTTTATCAGTTTCCAACATTGACATTTTGGAAACGCCTTCATATTTTATTTTGCCACCTTGGTGTATCAAACCACCAAAAATTGTATTCGATCTTGTGCATCTAAAAAAAGATCGCACAGATGCAGTTATTTATAAACAACATTTCATGGAAATCCAAGAGCGGTACTGTGATTACATTCCTGTTTACACAGACGGATCACGGGATGGGAATTCTGTGGCTTGTGCTACAGTGTTTCCATCAGACACAATAATTTCCATGAGATTGCCCGATTCAGCATCAATCTTTACTGCTGAAATTTGGGCAATCATTAAAGACCTGGAACAGATTAAGGATTCATATGCATCCAAGTATATTATTTTTACAGACTCACTTTCGTGTCTTCAAGCTCTACAGTACATGAAATTGGAGCACCCATTAGTTGGGATGGTGATACGAAAGTGTGTCTTTTTATCAATTGCCAATAAAGATGTTATACTGTGTTGGGTACCTAGCCATGTTGGCATTAGGGGTAACGAAAAGGCAGATGTTGCTGCCAAGTCTGCTTTGAACTTGCCCCGTGTCCATGTTGGTGTCCCCTACAGTGATTTTAAATTTCATATTAACCAATATATCTTTTCGACTTGACAAGATGATTGGGACGGTGCGGTTGCGAATAAGCTTCATTCTGTCAAGGCAGTCCTGGGAGAGTGGCAGTCATCCTACAGGCGATGCAGGAAGGATGAAGTAGTCTTATGCCGTGCCCGCATCGGCCATACATATTTGACGCATTCATTTATTTTAAAGAAGGACCCTCCTCCTCAGTGTGAACATTGTCAGTGTACACTGACTGTGCGGCACATTTTGGTGGAGTGTGATCATCTCAAGCCGACAAGAAATGATATATTTGGCAACAGAATGTTTTGGAATCGTTTAAATTCCATTCAATGTTAATTGTAAAGTTTTTAAAACACTTTGACTTCTATACAAAATTTTAAGATATACTTAACTTGATTTTATATATTGTATTATACTCTCCCCCCCCCCCCCCCCAGCTCCTTACACTGGTTTTACATGAGTCTATATAAATATGTTCATATACTTACCATTTGTGACACCCAATAGCCGATATGTATTTTTGTGCTGTTAAACAAACATTCAATCAATCAATCAACAGCATTGTAGTATGACGTACACAACACATAGTTTCTAAGTTTGCGCGCCACTGCGATCCAATCTTTAAACGAGTCGGGTTTTGAAACTAGGCATATCATGTACATGTCGGGACACAGGAACGAAGCTTCAATTCGAAGCTACAACAGAGAATGTTCCACTTTCCAAAAACGAAACATGAGCATGGCACTGTCAAATCTCACGAATACTTGTGTCGCACCACTTGAAGTCACACATGCCAAAACCATCCTGTGTTGTCACTTCCACAATTACAAGGCCAGTAAACACAGAAACTCGCGACACACCTGTTTCATCCATTTCCGGAAACATTAAAACCACTTTCTCCATGTCAAATCTATCAACACATGGAATTATCACGCACTCAAAATTTTATAACTGTAATTTCAACGTCGTAATTGGTAAATCTGGACAGTAATAAAAAAAACGGCGCCCATCCACAGTTCGTAGTTAAATATTCATACACCAACCGCTTCACATATAAATTATAGCATACAAAATAGGTCGCTTCAGACATTTTTATTACAGGTTAAAAGTTATTAAAATTACTTACGTTATATGTTTCTAGTGAATTCAAAATGTTTTTAGTTGGTATTGACATTTAATGCAAAAAATTAATATGAATTGTATTAATGATTGTAACATTGTCATTCTCTCATTCGGCTATTGACGGGAAAAGCCGAACCACCATAGGGATTCCGCTAATGTTAAGTATGAATTTCGTGTTAATAAAATAGTAAATAGTTGGAAAATAGAGTTCACTTTTTATTTTAAAGAGATTTACATTAATGACATGGTTATGTGTTACGCTACGCCATTCATACAGTGTGTAAAGCGGTTTTGCGTTTCATACTAGCATGAAACTCAAAAAAGTTACATTAATGACATGGTTATGTGTTACGCTACGCCATTCATACAGTGTGTAAAGCGGTTTTGCGTTTCATACTAGCATGAAACTCAAAAAATTTCACGTTCAATTCTTAAATGACAGTCGTAATGACGTCATACGAATTTGACCAATCCAAGCGTTTGTAAGAAAATAACTTTTACAGATTGGAATTATTAGTGACTGAATGGCACGATTTTGAGTGGTTTCGCTATTTTCTTGAGTACACATTTCAAAAGTCTAGTTACGCCCCTGAACGCACAAACATCCGCAAACCAACCTACACGTACTTTTTGTACATAAAAAAATTACTGTAAAAGTTTAAGAAATATATAAATTGTGTGACGATTTTATTGAATACTATTTGGACAGTAATCTCTGTGAACGATTAACGCAAACAACACTCATATTTGGTGTCGTGTTGGGGCGGGACGTGGTGCAGTGGTAAAGCGCTCGCTTAATGTGCGGTCGGTTTGGGATCGATCCCCGTCGGTGGGACCATTGGGCTATTTATCGTTCCAGCCAGTGCGCCATTACTTGTATATCAAAGGTCGTGGTATGTGCTATCCTGTCTGTGAGATAGTGCATATAAAATATCCATTGCTACTAATGGAAAAATGTAGCGGGTTTCCTCTGTATAATTATAAGTCAAATTTATCGAATGTTTGACATCCAATAGCCAATGATTCATAAATCAGTATGCTCTAGTGGTGTCGTTGAACAAAACAAACTTCTTTTTGTTTTGGTGTCCTGTTGTAAGACTGTCCGGTCAGTCATTTACAAAACCAGTTTATTTCTTAAACTGCAATCTCGCCTAACCATCTTCGTTTCCTAGTGCAAAATACAAATGTAACTATCTTTTATTAAATATGTTCCTTTTCGGCTGTCGCAATGTAATATTATTACGTAACATAATACATTTCTTTTTGGTGAGCTAGATTTACCTGTTGTAAATGCTTAAATGATAACAAATATACTTGGGATAGCAGTTTAATCATGACTTGGGTGTCTAAGTAGTGTCAGCAGTTGATTTTTTTTTATAATATCAGATGGTTTATAACACGTTCCACAACCGTGACATTCTGCACAAAAACCTTGAATCTTGCAAATTTTACTATTTGACAAGGAAATAAAGTGGTTACTGAGATAAAACCAGCATAAGGAAAATATTTACTAAACAAATTAGTCTAGCTAACTTATAGTAGCTTCTGTACTTGTAAAAGTCTTAGCTGGCTGAAATATTAGTTAGCAAAGAACATCAATACGTTTTATATATAATATTTATATATACTGAGCAGGAAGAGGCGGCGGTTAACAATTTCCCTTAATTTTTTTGAAAATTAGGGGATAACCCTACTGTGTTTTCCAATTTGCGGACGTAGGCCTATATCGGTGGTTTTACTGTCGCAAATTTAGTTTTATTGGCGACACGTTAGCGGAGCCAATAAAACGGTAAATTTGCGACTGTAAATTTGCAAGTCGGAAAACAGTTGGGATATCCCTATTCTGTTTGCTGTTTGATTTTGAATAGAAAATTATCATATTTTTAGTAAGAATAAGCAATAAACGTCACCAGCTGGTGACGTCATTAGGCGGCCCATTACCAGACGATGGGTGGTCGGACAGTTAGCGGCTCGAACATAGATGTGTAATTTGAAATATTTAATCAGCTCTCGTGATTAGATAACGACTAATAAAGAATAATATGTTCATTTTTGACATAAAAACTTCTCAGTATTTAACGACTTCTGTTCGTAATATGAACGCTACAGAAATTGTCTTTATGACGTCATTACAAAACAACCCTGTTCTCTGCTTAACCTATGACGTATTTCTGCCCGAAAATTTGCGACCGGTATATCGGTGATTTTACCACCTGAAATTTTTAGTAGATATCCAATCAGATTCGTTCTAACAAATATGTTGAATTAGAATAGTATTTTAAAAGTTTAAACACAAACATTTTCAGTTTATCCTGAAGAAACAACATTCGATTACACAGGAATTATACCAGAAAACTACATCTCTAACTAAGCAGCGCATTTACTTCTGACATCGACACATCCAGCCAACGTTTCCATATATGTCCCATTCGTTAGAAGCGGCGCCATTGAAGAGTTCGTGTTAGCGAGCAACGAGACGAAAAAGTTACGGCTGGACGCGACTCTACGGATGCCCATCGAGTCTCTGGTGTCTCGGAATGCGTTCCTCGTCAAATCAACAGGCGCCATCACCGTCGTCCTCCTGGACAAAAAGTCTTACAACCGTGACGCCATACAGTTCAAGAGTCTCGGCAAAGCGTACACAGCTTTCTCCTTCTTGGATGGACTTCCGGGCTCGTTTGTGGCCATCGCCATTCCGTTCGAAGTCACTGAGATAAGAGTGAGGCTTCCCTCCGGAGTGAAGCCCATTACAGTCTCAGTGAATGGACAGAAAGTTGTCATTGACCCCGAAATAAACCTGACCCTGAACGCCTTCCAGATCACAAGTCCAGATGACCTGACCGGCACGACGGTCAAGTCGGACAAGAGAGTGGCCATGTTCGCCGGACATCGGAGGACCGACCGACAACAGTGGGGCCTGCTTGGACCACTGCTTGGCCCAGATATATACGACCTCGGATCTTGGTTCAAAATACATAGCCTTCGGCTATAGGAAGACAGGTAGAGAGGACACGATTCGAATCACTTCTGTGTACGACAAAACCTCGGTGATGGTGAACAACGAAACGGCACTATATCTGGCCAACAGCAGCCTTTTCGAGGACGTCTATCTACCAGGCAACGCGTTCTACTACATCGACGCTGACAAACCGGTCCAGGCCGGTTGTATCGGCGCCAGTATCAACCCTGACCCCAGCATGTGGCTCTACACGCCGCTGCCGTTCCGATGTTCGTCATACGTGTTCACCGTGCCCTCCGTGCCTGGCTACACCAGCGCCATGAAGAATGATCTTG
Organism: Gigantopelta aegis; assembly: GCF_016097555.1. NCBI lineage: Eukaryota > Metazoa > Mollusca > Gastropoda > Neomphalida > Peltospiridae > Gigantopelta > Gigantopelta aegis. Next base: position 960,090 of record NC_054702.1, read on the forward strand.
TCCTGATAGTGGACAGCGCCGCTACAGGAGACATCTTCCTGAACGGAGAACGAGTCTCCCCGAACTGGATGAATGTAACCGGTTCCTCGGTACAGCGGCAGTTACATACCGGTTTCCGGGGTCGACACCACATTCCACTTGACGCACGGGCCGCACGGGCCATTCGCTGCTTACGTGTTGTCGTCATGCCATGTGTCAGCTACGCCTTCCGATTAGTAACATGTGACAATAGGGTAAGCATTCTTAATTTCATATCAATAAAAATGAAATATTTATAGTCCGTCCCACAGAGAACGCTTTTTTCATACTATGAAATTTACTGCTACTGCTACTTATTTATTTACTGAGCCGATTGTTTCCGAAATTGTACACACAAATAGTCTGGGGTTTTTTGTTATTTTAAAAAAAAAAACTTTTGCGTTTCTTTTTACGTCAAACCAAACTGAAATTAAGTACCCCCCCCCAAAAAAAAACAACAACCCAACAACACAAAAAACAAACAAACAACAACAACAAAAAAACAAACAACAACCCCTGTTTCTAGGAGGATGGGACGAACTGTAGTATAATTGTGTGCATGTACTTTCATCAGATCTTTCTTTGCTTGTCTGTATTTAAAACAAATAAATTTGAAACATCACAAACACTTAATGAAGTTACTAAGTACATGCATGTTGATGAAATGAACGGTGTGATCAGGAAACAAATAGGGTTGGTGATATGCTACAACTCTTGGATACACCGGGACGGATCTTTGACAGTCCTAGCTTTTAAAACGTATCTCCGTGCTAATTGTAATATAAACCTGCCCGTGTTGCATCTGGTAGACTGGTAAAAACATGCTATACGAATTTACTGCACATAGTGGTATCACACCAATGACAGGCGTGGTAGTATTTAATGTGCTATTTAATGTTATGCACTTTGAACTTTGACCCCATGACACACTCATTGGTGTACGACTACCTAAAGACATCTGATTGGTTGCTCAATAGTGATGACCTAGACATCAAAGCTACACAATCCGAAGGTATTTACACTACGGAAACTGGCTGCTCTTTGACGTACAAATTAATTGTGCAAGCGCACGTTTATTAGGAAAACAACTTAAACATGCATCTCGTATATGTTTTATCAATAAATAGTGTTGTGTCAACACAGATCTGATCAGCACAAGTTACACATGCAGCTCGTATATGTTTTATCAATAAACAGAGTGTTGTGTCAACACAGATCTGATCAACACAAGTTACACATACATCTCGTATGTTTTATCAATAAACAGAGTGTTGTGTCAACACAGATCTGATCAACACAAGTTACACATGCATCTCGTATATGTTTTATCAATAAACAGAGTGTTGTGTCAATACAGATCTGATCAACACAAGTTACACATGCATCTCGTATGTTTTATCAATAAACAGAGTGTTGTGTCAACACAGATCTGATCAGCACAAGTTAAACATGCAGCTCGTATATGTTTGATCAATAAACAGAGTGTTGTGTCAACACAGATCTGATCAACACAAGTTACACATGCATCTCGTATATGTTTTATCAATAAACAGAGTGTTGTGTCAACAGAGATCTGATCAGCACAAGTTAAACATGCAGCTCGTATATGTTTGATCAATAAACAGAGTGTTGTGTCAACACAGATCTGATCAACACAAGATACACATGCATCTCGTATATGTTTTATCAATAAACAGAGTGTTGTATCAACACAGATCTGATCAGCACAAGTTAAACATGCAGCTCGTATATGTTTGATCAATAAACAGAGTGTTGTGTCAACACAGATCTGCACAACACAAGTTACACATGCAGCTCGTATATGTTTTATCAATAAACATAGTGTTGTGTCAACACAGATCTGCACAACACAAGTTACACATGCATCTCGTATATGTTATCAATAAACAGAGTGTTGTGTCAACACAGATCTGATCAACACAAGTTACACATGCAGCTCGTATATGTTTTATCAATAAACAGAGTGTTGTGTCAACAGAGATCTGATCAGCACAAGTTAAACATGCAGCTCGTATATGTTTGATCAATAAACAGAGTGTTGTGTCAACACAGATCTGATCAACACAAGTTACACATTCAACAGAGATCTGATCAACACAAGTTACACATGCATCTCGTATATGTTTTATCAATAAACAGAGTGTTGTGTCAACACAGATCTGATCAACACAAGTTACACATGCATCTCGTATATGTTTTATCAATAAACAGAGTGTTGTGTCAACACAGATCTGAACAATACAAGTTACACATGCATCTCGTATATGTTTTATCAATAAACAGAGTGTTGTGTCAACACAGATCTGATCAGCACAAGTTACACATGCATCTCGTATATGTTTTATCAATAAACAGAGTTTTGCGTCAACACAGATCTGCACAACACAAGTTACACATGCAGCTCGTATATGTTTATCAATAAACAGAGTGTTGTGTCAACACAGATCTGCACAACACAAGCTACACATGCAGCTCGTATATGTTTTATCAATAAACAGAGTGTTGTGTCAACACAGATCTGCACAACACAAGTTACACATGCAGCTCGTATATGTTTTATCAATAAACATAGTGTTGTGTCAACACAGATCTGCACAACACAAGTTACACATGCATCTCGTATATGTTATCAATAAACAGAGTGTTGTGTCAACACAGATCTGATCAACACAAGTTACACATGCAGCTCGTATATGTTATCAATAAACAGAGTGTTGTGTCAACACAGATCTGATCAGCACAAGTTACACATGCAGCTCGTATATGTTTTATCAATAAACATAGTGTTGTGTCAACACAGATCTGCACAACACAAGTTACACATGCATCTCGTATATGTTATCAATAAACAGAGTGTTGTGTCAACACAGATCTGATCAACACAAGTTACACATGCAGCTCGTATATGTTATCAATAAACAGAGTGTTGTGTCAACACAGATCTGATCAGCACAAGTTACACATGCAGCTCGTATATGTTTTATCAATAAACAGAGTGTTGTGTCAACACAGATCTGATCAACACAAGTTACACATGCATCTCGTATATGTTTTATCAATAAACAGTGTTGTGTCAACACAGATCTGATCAGCACAAGTTACACATGCAGCTCGTATATGTTTTATCAATAAACAGCGTTGTGTCAACACAGATCTGAGCAACACAAGTTACACATGCATCTCGTATATGTTTTATCAATAAACAGAGTGTTGTGTCAACACAGATCTGATCAGCACAAGTTACACATGCATCTCGTATATGTTTTATCAATAAACAGAGTTTTGCGTCAACACAGATCTGCACAACACAAGTTACACATGCAGCTCGTATATGTTTTATCAATAAACAGAGTGTTGTGTCAACACAGATCTGATCAACACAAGTCGGCTAATCCACGATTATGTTCTATTTTGTACAGACTCGCGAGGTGATATTCCCGGAGATCGAGCAGGACGTTCTGTCGGAGCGAGTCTACTTCCCCATCAACGATGTGGTGGTTCTCAAGCGACATCTCAACTCCCGGTTTGATGCGTACTACGTCCGCAAACACTCGACGTCCGACTCCCGGGAGTGCTTGGTCATATGCCTGAAGTACGCCGACTGCTTTGGAGTGAACTTCGCTCACGTCAGTCTCAGCGGATCTCACAACTGTGAGATTCTGCTCACAAACGAAGGCGTCTCCCTGCCATCAGAGGACTGGAACGCGCATACCATTGAGGGTAACTAGTGAAACCAAACATTAGTCTGCTGTAGGTGTGTTTAAAACATAGACAACATAACACAACGTCGTACCAGTTGGGGCGTGTTAACACACAGACCGACTAGGCCCAGGCCTAAAGCGCTATATTTTAAGGGGCGGCAACATCTTGCTTTAAAAAAATAAAATTAGAATCTGCTAGCTCTTTATACCAGATCCCCCTCCCCCTAATGCTCATCCGCATATCCCCATATTTTCCCACTAGGTAACCTAGTAAAATGTATTCTTTATTATGGTTTTGGAGAGGTCGCAAGAATATTAGTGGCCTTGGGGCGTCAAATAATCAAATACGTCTCTGCTCATAAGAAGAAAGATTTCATGAATTGTGAATGTCATTATGCGAAATGCTTGATTGGTTAGTTTAAGCATATCGAAAGTTGGGAATAAAGATCGATGATTGAGTTGTGGGATAAATCAATAACAGGTTATCGACTGTATTCTGATGAGGACGAACGAGGAACCACGTGACGGTTACTCCCATTCTTACATTCAACAGATAGAGACGATAGCCTACATCATTAGCCTGTTACTCTTTATTGGACATAAAGACTGACGTGGTGTTAAATGTATTTCTGGTTGTATAAATCACATGCACATATTCGTCAAGTACTCTCATCCCAATATTCTCAAATCTGGAAAGGAGTAAACATTTTACACACATCGTGAGAGGATGTATTTCTAAATGATTCTTAATTATAAAATTCCAGTGTTCTCGAAATGAAGAAAGACAAAACAATGCCTATGAATACGTTTTGGTCTGCTGCAGGCATTGGAAGACTAATGAGAAATATTCGAAACGGGAGTATCAAGACAGTGTTTACAGGAGTATTTACCTTTCAGACCAGTTGCGAGACACACAGAAACATTCGTTTTCTTGTTATATAATTGTGACTGAACAATAAGTTGTGTCACATAGTATACTGTTGCTTGTGTCTTTGCTGAGAAAACACGATACAACACGAAAAGTTCTTTTTGAGTAAAAATAACACACTTTTAAATGTTCCTCGTAAAGCGGCCCTCACATATCGGTCGCGGCGCCCGCACGACTCCTAAAACAGGCCAAAAAGCGAACGTTAGCTACCATAAAACACTTTCCAATCATTTTAAACAGCAAGCATAAGTTAAAAATGAACAACTTTATTTTATCCTGTGCTGTGTCTCTTCTGCAAAACATTTGCAAAAATTCTATAAGAAAAGAATAAGTAAATGAAAGAAAGAAATGTTTTATTTAACGACGCACTCAACACATTTTATTTACGGTTATATGGCGTCAGACATATGGTTAAGGATCACACAGATATTGAGAGAGGAAACCCGCAGTCGCCACTCTTTTCAATTAGCACAAGGATTCTTTTATATGCACCATCCCACAGACAGGGTAGTACATAACATGGCCTTTGATATACCAGTCATGGTGCACTGGCTGGAAAGAGAAATAGCCCAATGGGCCCACCGACAAGGATCGATCCTAGGTTTTAAAGTACTAAATAAAAGTGAACAAGCCTCATTAAAATTCTGTTTGTTACTTGACTTTCTTTGAAATCTAATAATCTGAGATTTAACGATGCCTTTAAAGGTTTGGCGTGGGTGAAAAGACCTGTAGGGTTATTCTCCGTTAACTGTAGCAACTGCAGCAAATAGTTGTGGCAGCTCTTTGACCTCTGATTGTACAGTACTAATTAAACTTAAACTTAATTAAACTTAAACTAATTAAACTGGCAGGATTCTGCAAGTAAGGTTTTGATTGGTGGACATGAGCTCCAACTGGCTGTCTTTAGATCCACATGTAATAGTGGAGCTAATTTTAATTAGATTGGCATTGAGCGTAATCGTTTCTTCTGGCCCATGTTTGATGATGTCGTATGGCACGCCAATACTGATTTCATTTCCTTAATTTACGAACCTACTCCTGTAACAAGCCGCAGCCGCCATTTTCAAGTTAAGCAGTGTGAGTGGGACGCTATGATGAAGGTACTAGACTTGGATTATAGGGATTGAATTACATGGGGCCTAACCCTGGCGTCATTCTTTGAACATGTGGATGGCACTATGGAACAGTCCCTTTAATCCAGACCGAGTCACGTACGTTATCCCTAGATGTTGCGAGGATACACCGTTTTTGTGTCCTTTGGAGATAATGTCATGTCATGTTATAGGGTTTTACGTGCACATTCAGAACAAGCTGTTGTAGCGCACGCCTTGGCTCCTCCGTCAATGACAGGAAAGGTGGGGGAAGGGGAAAGGAGGGACCGCCTGCACTGGCAGGTGCAAGGGATCACCAGCAGCCCGATCAAATCGGTAGCAGGCGGGTGGGGGTAGGGGTGGTGCTATGGAATTTGAATGGAGCAGTTAAATGCCAAAGAGAAAAGGGTGCGCAATTTTGATCAAGGGAATTTGGCGCAATTTTGAACGGTCGGTCGAAAGGTAAATGGCCGAGCTAATATAGGTTTTGATATTGGTGAATCGAGAGTAGCTCGTTAATTTTAGACCTCTACGATGCTGTGGTGTCTCCCTAGGTTGCCCATAGGGCCCTTATAAAGGGCCTGGAGATAATGTGCTGGTATCATATACAGTGTTCTAGCTAGGATTGTGATGGGGCAGGGCGCTAATTTAATTGTAGGGCATTTTTAATGCGAAAATCGTATTTTTGAGGCAAGTGCTGAATATGATCGAATTTTTTACATTCATAAATATCATATATGTAGAAATATCTATGCTGGTTTTAATTTACAAAACGTTTTTGGAGGGAGGGGGACAATCAATTTCTAAACCCAAATTTATTATTCTTAAATTTGGATGTTTGATAAAACAGTACATTCATCGCCGTATGCAATATTATTGTACTAATGTACTAAATATAGACACTATTTAAAAAATTTCGTTCCATCCAGTGCAATACGACTGGTATGTGCCGTGGGATGGTGTATATAAACGATCCCTTGCTACTAAAGGAAAAAAATAGCGTTTTTTGTTCTCTTTTTTTCTAAGACTAAATTTCAAAATTACCAAATGTTTGACATCCAATAACCGATTATTAATAAATCAATGTGCTCTAGTGGTGTCGTTAAATGAAATCAAACTTTAACTATTAAAATGTTTTACAAAAGGTTGGATCACCTAAAAAATCCTATTCTTTTTTCTGTTATGTATAGTATTTATACCATTTAATATCATGCCAAAATGTAATTTAAAATAAATAAATGAAATAATTAAAAGAAATCAAGAAATAAAAAAAAAGAGAATGATTAGAAATAAATAAAAAGAAATAAAGAAATAAAAGAACAAACAAATTAAAAAATTGACACAAGGATATATTTGTAACAAGTTGCTCACTGCATGTAAAAACGGCTATTATTGCATGTCAAGACCTAGATAGATTTCTTTAAATAGCTTTTGCAGACATGCTTTTAACAAAACACAGTTATGCCTACATAGACCAAATAACCAGTGTTGCTAGTTTACTCTGTGCCATATTATAAAGATGCAATCAATGTGTCATTGATAAGGACTAATGACATCAGTTAAAACTATATGTATATTGGTCTGGGTATTTGCAAAGGCAAAAATTACTTTCAAAAATTTACTTATCAAAATAAATTTCACATTTGACGTTCTGTCGAAGTTTATCATGATGGTCTACTTTCAACTAGATGTTTGCTAGGTGGTGTGTGGTTATGTGCGTGACGATGTGAGGATTACTTCGCATTCAAGCTTTGTCTGCAGTCATATCGACTAACAATAGAAAAGAAAATTCATACCACGTTACTGCTATCGGCTTTCACAACTGTGGCCAAACAATGTATTGTCAAACGTTTTTTAGTTGGTAATTCAGACTCGTAACAACACTATGCACGCTTTGAGAGGAAAGCAAGGTTTTAAAATTTTATTTGACAATGAATTAGGGCCGGGTGGCGATAAACAGGGGCGGTGCGGCGAACAAACACGACAGGGCGGCACAAAACGGGGGCAGGGCGCAGCGCCCTTCTATTTATTGCTAGCTAGAACACTGATATATATATATATATATATATATATGTATGTCATAGTTAGGGGAGATAACCCTGTACGTGTTTTGTTAGAACTGTGTGTGTTTTTAAGCAGTTACTTGTTGGCCAAAAATCTATTTATGAATAATGTACTTGTATTACAGGCATATTTTCAGTGACATTCATTAATTACATGGACAATGTGCACATGTTTCACTAGATTATCATTGTACACGGTCAAGGTCATGGTGGTGGATAGTTTTGTTAGTAAATGTAAACTAATTGTAAGAAAGTTTTACACACGACCAGATCCCAATTCAAGGTCACGTACGTTATCCGTACCTCTTCTTTTGATACAGTTGTCAATAATAGGTGAACACTTCTGAGTAGAATACTTCCCTTTCGTGTTACTTCATGAGTTTGTTAGGTTCAGATAAACTGTGAAATTTACCTGGAGCAAGTCTGTCACCAATTCTATACAGTTTGGAACATAAGGTATCAATCTGTGCATAAAAATGTAGCCAGAGTGTGTTCATTACAAACATCGATCTTGAACAAATGAGTAAAGAAAGATGTATTTTTCAAGTTGATTTCATTAAAGATGTTTCTTCTTGTTGAGAAAATGTATTTTGTTCACTTCCTAACATGACCAATTTGTATATTTATAGGGTACAATTCCTAAGGAGGGCACGGCGGGTCACGTACGTTATCTGTACGACTTCCTTACTTCAACATCCGCCACTGTTAAAAGGGTGCCTCTTTACAGGGGAATGCATTTTAAAATGGTTACAAACAATATAAGACTATGCAGGAAGGTCACTTTTAACATTCCCAGAAGATATTTATTTTAAAATGGTTACACACAATATAAGACTATGCAGGAAGGTCATTTTTAACATTCCCAGAAGATATTTATTTTAAAATGGTTACAGACAATATAAGACTATGCAGGAATGTCACTTTTAACATTCCCAGAAGATATTTATTTTAAAATGGTTACAGACAATATAAGACTATGCAGGAAGGTCACTTTTAACATTCCCAGAAGATATTTATTTTTCAAAATTCATCCATTATTGGTTGCTACAGTTAATGGAGAATGACCCTGTAGTGGAGAAGTAGGTTTGTGTCTGTGGGTTTGAAAAATACTTTGTAGTCTAGGTAACCTGATGTTTCAAACTGTGTACCTTTATAAATTGTTACAATTATTTTCCAATTTTGCCCCAGGGATTCGAAATTTATTTTAAATTGACCGTTGTGATATACAAAATATAACTGTTTTTCGGTCAGTCTAGTTTTATATTTATTTGGCTAGTACTATGTTTTGTATATCAGCCGAATACGATATATTTGTTTTTAGAAGATTGTTAGGAAAAGGGATAACAAACAAATCAACCGCTGAAAAAAAATTGACTGGTTTAGAGCCTTAGACGCAGGGTTAGGCGGCAGGTAGTCGTGTAGAGACTAAGATATTTTTGAGACTTGGATTTGTTTCTGTATGCAATAATTGGACGTGCTGTAATAGGATTTTTCATAACAGTTTGCAGATTTAAAAACCCCTCTCTTTCTACCGCTTTACCAGATTCCACATTGATTCCAAATGGCCGTTTTATCTGTAATGTATGAATCCAGAAGGACCCCTTGTTCCAGTCTCAGGAGGTCTGTTTCGTGTTTTGAACCGAGTATCAGGGCTTGTTCATTTGGAATTATTTCAAAATTCGCAATTGGTTTTGCGTTAGTCCTATGTACTTTTTTTTTTTTACATAGGTGATTTGATATACTACATTTTCTTAATCACAGTCTGTCCGAATTTGATATTCAATTTGGTTTGTTGACTTTTGAAAGTGGACTGTGTTTTAAATAAGTTATGAAGTCTACACCTGGTTTTGCTGAAGTTTGTATGGTTTATTGTCTTCAGTTGCCCTAAGGGGATTTTCTAATTCTCGAACAGTTTTTATTTAATTTTTCTTAAAAACCGTTTTGAATATCCCTGAGGTTTTAAAGAACTAAATAAAAGTTAACAAGCCTCAGTGGAAGTCTTTCTGTCTGTATGTATTAATTCTTAAATACATACAGACATACATACATACATATAACACACACACACGCACACACACACACATGCACACATACATACATATAACACACGCACACGCACGCACACACACACACACACACACACATACGTACATATATACACATACACACACTCACACACATATACATACACACACACGCGTGCTCACAAACATACACACACATACATAGACATACACATACACACACACACACACATATACACACACACGCACACACAGACACACACACACAGATATATACACACACACACACACACGCACAAACACACACGCATAGATACACACATAAACACACACACACACACACACAAACATAAACACACGCACACACAGGCACACAAACACACAAACATACACACACATTGTAGGACCAGAAACTGTACTCAGAACGAGAGGGTTGTGGGGATGTAAAATAAAACGTTGATGCGAAAGGTTTATACAAATGATTAGATAAAAATACTGAACTAATGGTTATATAGAATTTAATTACAAGGAACTAAACAAGGTTGATGAAAAACGTTTTGAAAAAAAAGAAAGATTGACATTATAATATAGGTGGTTAACGGAACATCTATGTTGGATGCGAGAGGTAGGGGAGATCCGCCCCATTCTTAGTTCACCTCCCTGGGTTCACGCGCCCCCGTTGTTGGCCATATTATTTAGGTCAGTATCCCAGTGAAGCAAACCTGTTTTATCCACATCGCTAATGAATAAATAATCAGGCTGACATGTGTGAAAAACAGGAGATCAAGGTCAGTCGTCCGTGGATGAATGAGTTAATAACTTTGTTCAAACACACCGCTGTGTCTCGAGAGAACGCGTCAGCGCCTGAAATATTTAGGTACAAAGTGAAATGTTTTATTCCAGAAAGCCTAAATGACGCACACGTATATATATATATACTGAACAAAAAAAGAAACTTCCGATTTGTACACATAGTATTTGTTGTGTTAAAGAATTCATTGTGTAATGAAATTATATAGGTAGTATTAGCCTTAAGCTGTATTATCAAGATTGATGAATTTTATCGATTATTTTTGCACTGTTAATCGTTGACAACGTGAAATTCAATTTGCACGTGCATGCATGGTTCGACATGTCCCGTGTAGTATTCGGTCAATTTGTTTTACTTATCTTACTGACATTGTTGTCAAGTGAACGAAAACGCTTCAAAATTTGTAAAAACATTTACGTTTTTTACATTGTAGCATTTTTAGTATGCCAAGAATACCCAATAATTTATGCGACGTGGCATGCTTGATGCTGGCATGTCGACAGAAGACGTTGCAAGACATGTTGGGAGTTCTAGTCGAGCGATACGAAATCTTCGCGTAAGATTTCGAACGACAGGAAGCACCAACGACTTGCCACGCCGTGGACGTCCGCGTGTTGCAACGCGTGGTCAAGATCGCTATATCATGAAAACGCATTTGCGCAATCGATTCCAAACTGCCACTGCTACTGCTGCTAACACACCTGGGCTTCATAATAACCGAATCAGTGGGCAAACTGTTCGTAATCGTCTGCGGGAGAACGGTTTACATGCACGACGTCCTTACGTCGGATGCGTTTTAACGCAACGTCATCGTCTAAATCGTCTTAATTGGGCACGTGTACACACTCGTTGGATAGGGCGACGCTGCGATACCGTTCTTTTTTCGGATGAATCCAGATTTTCTTTACAACGTGGTGATGGCAGGGTGCGCGTCTACCGTAGGAGAAATGAACGCTATGCTGACTGCTGTGTTCTTGAACGAGATCGTTTCGGGGGTGGGGGTTGTGTCATGGTCTGGGCAGCCATTGCCCATGGTTATCGTTAGTCGTCATTGATGGCAATTTAAATGCTCAACGTTACCGCGATGACATTCTCGCTCATCACGTCATTCCTCTGTTCCATAACAACGCCAACATCTCGATTTTTCAGCATGATAATGCCACCTCTCATACAGCTAGAGACACTGTAAATTTTCTTAGGACAAATAACATTGATTTCATTGATCACTGGCCCGCTAAAAGTCCTGATCTCAACCCCATCGAGCATGTCTGGGATAGTCTGGACAGACAATTGAGGCGTCGTCCCAACCCACCCGCGAACGTCAACGAACTTCGTCAAGCGCTCATTCAGGAATGGAACAATATTCCACAGGCAGAAATCAACACTTTAGTCAATTCTATGCGCCTGCGATGCACTGCAGTGGTCAATTTAAGAGGTGGTCATACCCGTTATTAAGTTTTTTTTTTTTTTTTTAACCCATACCACACTTGGTCAAAACTTCTCCCAGTTTCTGTTAACCTATGGCCATGAGTTTTGCACCAAATGATGCATCATGGAACACTCTTTAAACGCATATATAAGAATTATTCCCCCGGTTTGTTTTAATCAAGTTATGTTCAAGCAAAGTTAGCGGAAGTTTCTTATTTTGTTCAGTATATATATACTCATAGTTTTGCGTACTATACACTCGTACAATAACCCCAGTGCAGCTGTAAGTGTATATATATATATATATACACTTACAGCTGCACTGGGGTTATTGTACGAGTGTATAGTACGCAAAACTATGAGTACACCCAGGCGTTCTGCAATGGTGTAAGAAGAACATACGTAGTCTAATTTCGACATGATCGTTTACAGGATACAAACAATAGCAATACATTGTCCAATACATGCATCAATACAAAATACATTTCATTGTAGTACAATATAGAGGTATATGTATTAACAATATAGATACATTCCGCCAATACTAATACCAAATATGAATGTTAATTCCAGAAATATGAACTGTCTCTAGCAGTGACCCACATACCTTAAAGTGCTGCTCCAGATGTATGATGTATTGGGCTATATCAATCAACATATTATTTAATATGATTAGAAAATTATAAAAAATTTATATACCGGTATATTTTCCATTTAAAAGTATTCCCCTGAAAAACGGAACCAGCTGAATTCGTTTCGGGAATTTCCATAAGATTTGATCCGTGACGTCACGAAGGGAACTCCTTTCGATAAGTCAGCGCCATTGTTCATTGCTTCTTGTGTGTTTATTATGGTTAAACGGCGTGTTGTTGGCGGCTGTAGCAATACAAAAGCCGATAAATTTTGTCTTCACGGATTTCCTAGTAATGTTGCTGTGAGAAAGCTGTGTGTGAATTTGATTAAAACAACGCGGAAAGACTAGACAGGAACAAAATACCGGAGACCATTGCGACAGCACACACTTTATTTCGATTCGTCCGAACTGGCTTGTCGGCTTAAGCGAGATATGGGAATACCACGTGTTATTGCTTTTAAAAAAAGATGCCGTACCAACAATTTTTCTGCGACACAAAACAAATGACAACAAGCCGACGCCATCCACATCGAAACGACCTTGGGGTGCATATCGTCAACGTCCCAAACTGCGTTATGCTTCAAACTCCGGCCAGTTTGTTTTCTCATGCACGGTTTGTGCAATCAACCAGATCAGATTTGTTGTCGTTTGCATCTCGTTCATTTGTGAGGTTTTTCTTTACAGTTCGAGAACATTTTCATTAACAATAAAGTTCAGACAAGTAAGTATCTAAAGCCTAGTCGGTCCCATCCTACAAAAAATGTTAATGTTTGTTTGGGGGGGGGGGGGGGGGGGGGGGGTTGTAAATAAAAAATAAAATAAAAAAATCTATTTTTGTATGCATCTTAGAAAACAATCGGCTCAGAAATAAATAACTTGTAAATTCCATAGTATGAAAAAAGGCGTTCCCTGTGAGACAGACTATAAATACATTAAATTAATTTTACTATACCTTCCCACAGAGAACACCTTTTTTTATGCTATGAAATGTACTATAAGTTATTTATTTCTGAGCCGACTGTTTTCACAACTGCACACAAAAATTAGTTGTTTTTTGGGGGTTATTTCCAAAACACTTTGACTTCATTTTTTAATTTTTTTTTTACGTCAAATCAAACTAAAATTATTCACAAAACCCCCATCTTTATAGAGGGATGGGGCGGACTAAAAGTCGTTTTTGTTTATTTCTTAAAATTACTGATATCGGGTCCACTTGACTCGTAGAATTCATCGTCTTTTCAACATCACAAGTATTAGAACATACAGTGTAGCACAATAATTCGCACGAAAAGCTAAAGAACAAAACAAGAATAAAAGTTGTAAATTAGTGGTAAGCGGTCCCCACGACCATTTTTATCGTCATCTGCCAGGCCGGTGGTTCTTCGGAAGATGTTCCAGGTTCAAACTGATAAGGCATTAGTTGTTGTGTTGCACACATGTTAGTCCAGTCGTCATCACTACACTATTCAACATCGAAAGAAGAATCGCATGATAATTGAGCTTGGCAGTCGCTGTCGGTCCAACTTTCGCTTGCGCTGGAAGTCATCTTGTGGTAGGTTTCTGTGAAGTGAGTTCCCTTCATGACGTCACGGCTATTTACAGGGAAATGTTTTTTACCGAGAATTTTACTCGGTCGTTTCCGGCAGTATTCTACGGGAGTGATGTTTTAATACTTTTATGGGGCATTTTCATAATTATTGATTTACATATCGGTGTAAAATATTATTGCAATGAATTAAGAAGGCATTTAATTGTGGAATTTGATATTTTAGTGTATGTTCTGGAAAAGCACTTTAAACTAAGCTTTAACTCGGATCTGTTTTCTCGTTTCTTTTCGTTGTTATCCTCGATTTGACTCCCATATTGAAAAATATATTCTTTTTAAAAACTGTAGATATGAAGAGTATAATACAATCTGGGCACCATGGAAACGACTTTTCAGTCAAGAAAGTAATTTGATGGAAGAAAATAGAAACAATTATCAAGCGACAGCTTGACGTGAATTTTGACATTAGTACTTATCACTATAATTACTACTACAGCTTTTCTTTTTAACAGTCCTTCTTTCTAAACTTAAATATGTTTATTTTATATCCCCATTACATCAACCAGCCTATTTAATTATATTTCTATTAACTAGCCATTTATAATGTGTTATTAATATTACTATCTACATGTACATATGCATTAATATTAAATATATCATCATCGACATTATTAATATTACTATTACTATAATCAGCATACTACCACAATGTGTATGTATTCCTAGTATTTAGCGTGTATAATTTAATTCATCTTCTGTAAGACGATGAATCAGGGCACCCCAACCCTGGCATGGTCAAAATAAGCTGGGGACAATAAAATATTTTTTAAAAATAGTTTGGAGAGGAAAAAAAAAAAACCCAACAAAATATTGCTATGCTGCTTTTCATCGTCTGCAAACATGCAAGTATGTAACAGTATGATTAAAGTTTTGTGTTTGTAATATCAAAAGTTCATGTTTGTCAACAGACACAGTGACCCCATGTCTTAAGGATAATGAATACAAACTATAAATATCATTTTGTAAGGTATGAAAAATAATCAAGTAATTGAGTCTGTTAATATACAAAAATAAAACAAATAAGAATACAATTCGTTTGCGAAACCTTGTTTTGTTATATTATGAAAATCGATGGTGAAAGCGTGAACACTGTGAGTACATGCACACTAAGTTGTTCTGTTTTGTGCTTTGTAGCAGTAGCCGGGTTTATACCATGGAGACCAGGACATTGTTAATAACAAAATAATGCTTTCGTTTTCGCTCGAGACACGTTGACACGTTAGTAGTATCCAGGCCTGTATAGATCCATGACCTACTTTCCGTGACCTTGACCTTGATGACGTCACGGCCTGTGCCGTGACCTCGTCCTGCCGGGCCCCATGACCTACTTTCCGTGACCTTGACCTACTTTCCGTGACCTTGATGACATCACGTGACCTCGTCCTACTGACCCAGCCCCTGACCTACTTAGACCGGCCCATGACCTACTTAGACCGGCCCCTGACCTACTTAGACCGGCCCCTGACCTACTTAGACCGGCCCTGACCTACTTAGGCCGGCCCCTGACCTACTTAGACCGGCCCCTGACCTACTTAAAGTGGCACGAAGAGTATAAAAAGGCTAGATACGGTTTCATTGTCATCCGCTCGCCGAAAACGACCACATCTACTACGTCATTGTTATTCGTTTGAGATATTTCGTCATTGTTAGAAGAAGATTCGTTTGGATCATTTTGAGAGATTTTGTCACTGTTAGAAATCGACTGGATCAAGACTTGAAAATAGTAAGTTAATTTTCTTATACTGATTTAGTTTGAAGATCTATGTGTTTGCAGTGGTGGACAAATATAACGTTTTATCAAATGGTACTTTTTGAAAATCGTTCTTTCTTCAAACACGGTGAAATAAATAACAATTTTACATTGAAAGTTTCCTGCCTTCTAAAAACGGAAGCAGTTGTTCTTGTATGCAACGTCATTCAAAGACTGACGTCATTCAAACATTATAAACGTGTTATACTCTCACCCCTGTTGAGTCGTTGTCTCTATTAAGTCGTGTCATTTAGGATTTCACCTCTTTTGAAAGTACCTACCGTTTGTTTACGTTCTAAGTCTCACAGTAAGATGTGTAGACAGTCAAATAGCTAAGAAATGTTATGTATATCCAATTATTTGTTACCTTAAAAAATAGCTTTTTTTCTACACAGGAACCAAAATAGGTAAAAAACACATGACCCGTATGACAATTAAAACATTTGTAGTTTTCGTAATTTATGGCGATCATGCCCAAAATATCTATCGAAGTGTCGTCTGCATGTTTATTTTTACGCATTAGTGAGTGACGTCAGCAAAAATGTAAGGTCACACGTCAATCGTTTTTTCATGCAAGCAAATAAGGGCGCTAAAATTT